>NW_022103911.1:4524292-4552579 GCF_000313985.2 Echinops telfairi | reverse complement strand
TCCTCCTGTCCCACTATCATGCTCAATCCCCACCAGGGTTTAAGCAATTCCTCTTGGTTACAATTACTCTTGATCATGCCCTACCAGGACACCCATACCCACCGCCCCACCAATTTGGATCACTTTTTGTTTCCTGTCCCTGGGTTTGTTAACACAATTTCCTTTCCCCCTACCTCCCCTTCTCCCATGCCCCCCTGGAACTGTCGGTCCCATTGTTTTCTCCTCCAGTTTGTTCATCCAACCTACCTTATTTAGACAGACCTGTGGAGATAATAACATGCACAAAAACAAGACAGAGCAAAACCAGCAACAATATACACAAAACAACAACAACAACAACAACAACAAAGCCAATGACAAAGAACAAAACAAAACACAAGAAAAAAAAGCTTGTAATGAGTTCAAGGATCATTTGTTGGCCTTTAGGAGTGTTTTCCAGTCCAGTCTTTTGGGGGACCATGCCCGGGCCCCAAAGTCCACGTTCAGTATTCCCTGAGGACCTTGTCACTCCATTCCCTTGCTGTTCCGCTGCACTGCCCCACCAAGTGCTTTGCCTTGCTCGGTGTGGCAGGATCAGAATGGGCGCAATTCCCACACTGTATCTCTGGTGCTGTCCCCCGAAGGGCCATGGGTCAGTGAGGGGCATCATGTCTCATAATGGGGCTGGCCATGTGGTCCTCTCCGTGGACTGGCTGCTCTAATTGGGATCATCATTTTCAAGGCCTGGTGGGCCAGGATGTGCTCCACTCTCTCCTACTCCCCCTTCATCTGCTCCCGTGTGCTCTGATCAGATATGTCCCTCTCCACAGGGAAAGAGGGGCCAGACTTCAACCCAGTGCCCCAAGGTTTGAATTCAACATGCCAGCATGGAGTAAGGAACAAGTGGAGAGGTCTGGGGGGCTGGCCTCAGTCCTAAATAAATCTTTATGGCATTTTAAAATCTGCATTTCCTTGAGAAAATAGCATCATGTGACGGGACCATGGCAATAATAACACCTCAGGTGCCAGAAAATACTTACCCTGGGTGGCTTAGGTGACTCCACATTCTTGAGCACATTTGTTCTGATAGTAACAATTCTCTGTAGTACATTCATTTCTTCTGAGAACTAATAGTAATCCTGTTTTTAAAGAAACGGATTTGCACCTTATTAGAATGCAAGGCAGAAGAACAGCAGGCACATGTCACTGACATTTAACAAAACACCATTCATGATTTTCTATTGCCTTTTTACTATGTCCCTTTTTGTAGAAAATCACTTCTAAAATGATTATTGAGATTATTTTTGAAGAAACATTTTAACTTTCACACTAGCTAATATTTAAAAATTGATCTTATTTTTAGCGATTAACAAATGCTATTTTATACTACTTTGATATTTTTGTATATAATAGATGAGGCTTCACATCACCAGTGAATCCATACATTTGTCTGCATCTTTTATAGAGAATAGGCATATTTGATTATTTGCAACCTTTGGGTCTATATACTACTGTAGCCTCTAGTGTATAGTATAAGACCGACTCTGAGATTTAAGCAGTTTGGGAATTCTGTGGTTTATTTTCATTATGAAGTTTCAGGTGTGAAGAGAAGACTTATAAATGTTCATGATTTCCAGGTTACAAAGTTCTACTCCAGTGAAACACCAGTTTTATCATGTGCCTTTTTCTCTTGGCCGATGGATTTTGTGACTGGCACCACAGTTAGTCTCAAAAGGCATTTTCCTTCTTCGGATGTCTTGGCGTACGGTGGACAAACATTCCAGAGTACATTTATTAAGAATGGAAAATAAGAGATGGATCTAGACACAGATACGTTTACATACAAATTTCCTTTTTTGAAGTGAGCTGGTGCCTGAACCACAGATGGACTTGTCTCGCCAGCTTTTAAGGGTTTAAATAGTTTTAATCCATCACCACAATTCTAATTAGTTGGTTGTAGACCATCAAAGCCAACTTTAATTTGGTAACCTGAGTGGGTAGGTGAAGTTCCCATACAATTCCACAACATTCTTCTGACCTGTTCTTCAGTCTTCTCTAAACTCTCAGTTAAGTTGGATTTTAATGCAGTTCCAGTTTTGCTTTTGACTCCCAATCTAGTACAACATAACTCCTTAAAGTTTACACGGACCTGCAATACCTTCCCAGATTTGATTATTATGTTAATTTGAAGAGCTTTCTCCTAGAATTAGGATTCTCAATCGTAAATACTTTTTCTCATTTTATTTATTTATTGAAATAGACGGGTGTGCATTCAAATGCCATGAAGGAGGATCTGTGCACATGAGGCAATGTTGAGTTAAAAGGCAAGCAGAAAAATTACAGTCCTCCCTCCACAGTTGTAAGAGTATAGCTAGAAACATTGTCGTAACTTCAAGGCTCACTAGAAATGCAAATTATTGGGTCTATTCCAGGATTTTTCAGAAACTAGGAACATTATGCAAAGATCAGTTTTTTTTAAGCCTTCCAGATATTCAGATACATACAAAATTAATAACTGATACTTCATTCTTGGATATTCAATTTCTTTTTAAAAATAAACCCATTGGTTAGTTTGTGTGTATATGTATGTGTCATGAGTGTATATCAGCTTTGCTGAATATACTATCACTTAATTTTAAAGCACATTCTTTGCAGGGTGCGTAAGTAGTCTGATGTTTTAGGGCAAACTCTAGTTTCTGCTTCAGTCATAACTAAAGGTCTTCAATAGAGGGTATCAAATTCTCTTGATCTTATAACTTCATCCTCCCCTCTCCAGGAAAAAAGAAACAACAACATTTCCCTCTTCCAAAGCGTGTAACCCTGTTGACACTTCCAGGAAGCTGAAATATATTTCAAGTACTCACTTTGCAGAGTTGAGACAATATAATGGCCAAAATAACAAATTAAAGTGTATGTTTGGTTCAAATTACTAACATCTTTCATGTATATGCAATTCAAAAAAGGGGAAGATATGTTTGGATTTTCTTTATACTGTCCAACTTATAAAACATTTATCCTTAAGCTTGATTTTGTCACATTAGCTGCTTATTTGTGTATTTAATAATAAAATATACTGCTCAGAATGAAGTTTTGATAGCCACCAGGTTTCTCTGCTTTATGGATGTGGCCTTTAAAATTACCTGAAAATAAATAAATTGAATACATACAGAATTAAATATCAAGAGTTTTAAAAGTTTTCTTTTGGTATCCTTGAGAGTCTGTAGAAAGAGGAAAAGCCACTCTCAGAAGCCGTATTGTAAATAAGAATACCTCAATTTTACCACAGACATGCTGTCAAAAATAGAACTATGCTGCCACATCGGATGTGCAGTACAGTTCTTATCAATATACTACAGAGAACATCGGAAATGCTTTCAGTATTGTCTCTCACCACCCAAGTGCTTCTTCTCTTAACATATCAAATGTTTATGGGTAATCCCCGATATACAACTGGATTGTGTTCTGACAGTTCCATCATAACTCTATTGAATAACTCACTTAAAATGTATTATTATGATATTTTATTATCAGTAGCTTAAAAATTAGGAGCTTGAAATCTTACATATATAATTATTGATGCAATAACATCAGAAAATCATGTAAAACAATATTTTAAATAGTACATATTACTAACCTTGTATATATTTCAAAAAAGGATGATCATAATTATGGTTGTTATAACCCAAATATATAATACATCAGGGACTATTTATATATCTTTATCACATAGCTAGTCCTCCTAGGAGTAAGCCAAACCAAACAGATATTGAGTCAAAATTGACTCATTGATACCCTATGTGATTCAGGAGTGGAACTGCGCTCTGATTACTGAAGACTGTAATATTTCAGAAAAAACATCGCCAAGTCTTTTATTGACTTGCTTCAAGGTGGACTCTACTCTCTAAATTTTCTGTTAGTCTTTGAATGCTTATTAATTTGCTTGCTTCCAAATTAAAGTTTCTTTTAGGGTCATCAGCTTGACAGCATGTGAGTCATATGCATGTACTTGCACAGTAGAGACTCAATACTGTATTTAGCTTGGTTCTTTGGTGAAGCAAAACCAGAGATATATATGATTTATATAGAGAGAGATATAAGCAGAAATAAAGAATAGATAATAAAGTGGCTCCTACAATTATAGAAGTTAGTCCAGCCCAGTTTAAGCCCATGGGTCAGATGTTAGCCTGGAGGCTTTTCCTGATTCACATCGCTGCCAGGGCTGATAACTTAGGAAGCAGAAGGACAGAGCAGAAAGATGAACCTAGAACACCTTAACTGGTGGATGCAGAGAAGGATGGATGGGAGGTGAGATGGCAAGCTCCGATGATTCCCTGGGTCAGGAGACAATAGGATGGGCAACTGGTTCAAGTCCAGTCAACCAAACATCAAGGAGCCCAAAGCAAGATCCAGACCGATAAGAAGCAAAGACACTTCCACAGTATCTACTTATATAGGAGAAGGTTTATACCCTCAAGGAAACTTCCCTCTTGCACTCTACCCTAGTCTTACAACTGGTTGGATACTCATAGACCTCATCTCGGAGTTAATTACCCTGTCTCAGGTTGCATAAAGGGGAATTACCAGGTCCTAGTTGCCAAACCACTGAGAATCCTTCCCTCGCCAAGTTGACACAGAACCTAACCATCACAGGTGAGGGTGTTATTATGTCTGTTTGAGTTAAATAATCTAAATGCATTGTCCAAATAAAATGGAAAGAGTAGTCAAAAGGTATCATGCATCCAAACACATGAAAAAAGTTTAATGACGTAAATATGCATATAAAAACTAAATAACCTGTTAAAATCTCGTTGCTATTAGGTAGATTCTGACTTACAGTGAGCGTGTAAGACAGCACAGAAGTACTCCATGATGGAAGCAAACTGCTTCCTCTTTGGTCCTCGGAGAAGTGGGTGAGTGCCAGCTGCCAACCTTGAGGTTAACTGTCCAGCATTTAGCCCCCTCTTCCACCAAAGCTCCTTTAAATTGTTCACATTCTCTGCCTGTTTGATCCAATATACAAATTCCACCGACGTTCAACTGCCATCAAGTCTATCCTCATTCATGATTACCCTATAAAGCAGCGCTTCTCACAGGGGTCACCTAAGACCATCGGAAAACACAGATTTCTGATGGTCTTAGGAACCGAGACACCGCTCCTCTATCCAGCTCCAGGCGGGTCCGACCACATGCAGATGTGCCCACCTACGAGTACCTGGTGTGAAGACTGTTACCCATGCTACACCATGCTTCAAGACACAATTTCATTTATTTGTAATTAGAAATAAATATTTCACAATATAAAATTACATATTGTTTTATGATTAATAACTATGCTTTAATTATGTTCAATATGTAACAATGAAATACATCTTGCATATCAGATATTTACATTATGATTATAACAGTAGCAAAATTACAGTTATGAAGTAGCAATGAAAATAATTTTATGGTTGAGGATCACCACAAAACGAGGAACTTTATTAATGGGTCATGGCATTAGGAAGGTTTAGAAGCACTGATATAAAGGATTACCTCGGCTATAAATCAGTCCCTGAACCACTAATTTTTTAGTTAACAGCCCAATGCTTACCCAACAGCGCCCCCAAGGTTGTGATTTAGTAAAGGAGAACTACTGCAAGGAAGTTACAATTGTGGATATATGAGTTGACTTGTGACATACACAAGTAATGAAGACGAGTACTCATTGCTGTCTGATTTTGCCTTTTTTTAAAAAAATAATTAGTGATTTGTACTACATACAATGTTAAATACACACACACATACACACATATTATATATCATGCTGCTAACCCCCAAAAGACAAGCACAGATCAAATTTAGGGCAATAAATTTGATAATTAAAAAAAATAACTATGAAAATGTTGTTATATATTATTTCCCTACCTTTCGAATTCTAACTCTTAAAATGGTAATCATTTTCACTTGTTAAGATCACTTTACACAGGGCATGAACTAATTATGATGTGAAAGATCAACTAAAATTTTAGTGAATGTGCAACCTCAAAATGTAGATGGTGTCTAATTGTCGACTGAACAATGTCTATTGTTCTGTTCTGGGAAATTTGGAGACAGTAAGAGAGAACACTGTCTACTCTCAACTTACATTCAATTTGGAAAAACCAACCCATGGAGACAGAATTCAAATGGTCACACTTTTTGGATTGATGTGCATTTCAACTTTTTCTACTGCTTCATTAGAGACCCAGCAAAGTCAGTCATACTAAACGACACTTGCAGATGTGAGATTAAGGAAGGTGTCATGTCTTCTGTGTTAAAAACAGAGTTAACATAGGAACTTCCTCAAACTTATTATAATACATGGAAATTTTGAAGGATTCTGAAAATGTGACATTTATTTCTATACAGTAAGACTTATGCCCTTCAATTTGCATAAAAAAGGATAAAAAATAAATAAATGAGAAAATAATAGGCAAAACACAAGGATAACCTTGGTTAATTGTAATATGTTGAATTTTTACAGACAAGTTAGGAGTCATGTAAAAGAGACTCTGCAATACATTGCTGCTTCAATACTTCCCCTAAAAATTGAAATAGAGCTTTATGCCACTATTTTCTTTTTTTCTACAAGGAATTTAATTATGCTAAACAAAATCAAAACACTTTTTTAATTTGCAATGCTAAAATCACAGTATGTGTCAAAATACTTTGTGGGAAGCAATTAGCTCTTGGGAAAACAAAGAGGCCAAAATATAAAATCATTTCCAAACATTAGAAAAGCAGGCAAAAGATTATTTTCATAAAGCACTGTTGATTGAAACTTTTCTGGTAAATGCTTTGTCTGACACTAAATTTTGAAAGAGCCAGTTCTGTGGGGAGACTTATATGCTCTTCCAGCGGAAAGCCGTATCTGTGTCTATAATACAGTGATTCCTTATCCTTGACTACATTGCTGATGAAGACGCTCCAACAAAATGTTGAGGAAAATTTACCTTCCAAAACCCAAGGATGAGGTTATGTTTCAGTTGGTACTGTATATGTAGGCAACATTCCAAGAGTTAAGTTTGTAATTTCATCTGTTTCTCTGTGGAAATGAAAACCAGCCTGTAGTTGTTATTTGTTCTGGTAGAATGTAATGCATTAGTGTGTATGGCAGTGGTTCTAATACATTTATTTTCTCATGGAATAAGAAATAAAACTTTGAGACAATTTCCTCAAGTTAAGCAACCATTTAAAATCAAAGCTGTCGAAATTTTGACCCCAATTTTAAAAATTCAACATTTTACTTTAGCAACTTCACTCACAATATTTAAAAGAAACATTTATTTCTTAATATTTGTCTGGACAATAATAGAGAATAATAAAAGTATAAAACTTATAATTCTTCAAAATAAAGAACATGTCTAAAAAAACGGGAGAAAAACTGTAGTAACATGATGCTATCCCTCTGATAGGAAGTACTAGTGGTGCAATAGTTAAGTGCTTAAATGGTCAATAAATGGTGGTTTAAATCCATCAAACACTCCATAGGAGAGAATATCTGCCATTTGGTTCCCATCAAGATTACAACCTAGGAAACTCAAAAGTGGTTCTTATCTATCTTATAGGACCATTACTAGAATTGACATGTGGCACACAAAACCTGCAAGAAAAAGAAGGTTTAAAAATTCATAGGAGTGAGGAACTGTCAGCATCTTTCAATTCCATTTCCCATTAGTTTTTTAAGTTCCATCATATAGTAACAATACAACCTATCTCTACCGGAAGCTCCAATCAGCAATATCATTATCACAGAGAGGAGTTCACCAAAGGGGTTTTATATGTTGTATCATCACAAAGATAAAAATGGCCTCCTTTAGATGTTCAGTCTCCAGAGCAGCTGTTAGAGTGAGCCCTACTTAAAGAATGATACCTGGTGAGAGTCAATATACAAGGTCACGTAGACTTGACTAATGAGGCATGCATTGCCGCTAGTACCCTTAGACACCAATAAGTTGCTAAGCCTTCTTTTTCCTGGTAAGGGACTTGTTTTATTTTTTTAAAAAAACTTTACAAAGCTATTTTTTCTTAATGACCAGAGAGATTAAGAATTGTGAATATGTACATGCTCTTTCTACAAAGTTTATTTGATGAACAGAAATGACTTTTGTCACTGTTTGTATATATTATTCCTAATAGCAGAAATGTAATAACATCATGGTGAAGACCATCAAGAATTCTGACTTGACAGAGCAATTCAGATAATGACTTACAGGGCAACAACTCTGTAGTGAAACTTTTGGACACCGCAGAGTAGAAGCACTCACATTAAATTCTGATGTATATACTAGTGGAAAATGGTAGGGGAAATTAATGCACAATAGCAGATTTCTACTGTGAAACTTTCATCTTTTGAGGGGTTGTTTTTAATCATTTTTATTGGGGGGCTCTTACAAATCTGATAATAATCCACCATTCAATTGTAACTTTCGTAGCAAAGAAATTTCCCCTGAAATAAAAAGGTTAGAAAAATGTCACCATATAATATTAGTGCCTACTAAACATTATTAATATTTCAACACGAGGCTTGAAAGTTTTTTAAAAATATTTTCAGTTTAAGACATTCTGAGCATGTTTTTAACCTTGGTTGTCTAATTCTAGGTCTCTGCACATTTCCCTATAATATTTGACTCCAGCTGTAATAATGAAAGATCCCATAGGCAAAATATTGCATGATTCAGGAAGCATCACAAGAAGATAGAAAGATACTGAAGATACTGTCACTGTACCCAAAAGAAGTAGCCAAGGTTGTAGCATTTCAGGAGCTTGCATATGACTAAAAACCAATAGTACTGAAGGAAGAAGTTCAAGATACACTGAAAGCGATAGCCAACAACCAGGCTCCAAGAACGAATACAATAACATTTGAAATGTTTCTAAAAGATGATGAAGCGCTGAAAGAACTCACTTATCTATGCCAGGATATTTGGAAGATGGGTACTTGACCAAGTGTCTAGAAGAGATCAGTATTTGACCCTATTTCAAAGAAAGTTGGCCCAGCAGAATGCTCAAGTTATAGAACACTATCATTGATACCACAAGCAAGTAAAATTGTGCTGATGGTCATCCAGCCAGGGTTGCAGCAGTGCATAGACAGGGAGCTGCCAGAGATTGAGACAGGATTCAGAAGAGGATGTGCAATAAGGAATATCACTGCTGATGTCAGATGGATCTTAGCTGAAAGCAGAGACTATCAGAAAAATGTGTATTTGTGTTCTATTAACTATACCAAGACATTCGACTAGTTGGATCGTAACACACTATCGATAATCTTAAGAAGAATTCCAGAATATTCACTGTGCTACTGCACAACTTGTGTATGGGTCAAGAGGCAGTTGTGCAAACAGAATGAGTGAATACTGCATGTTTAAAATTAGGAAAAGTGTGCCCAGGGCAGTATCCTCTCACCATACTTATTCAATTTTTATACTGAGCACAGCCTCAGAAAAGCTGCCTTATAAGAAGGAGAGTGTGGCATCAGTGTTGGAGGAAGGCTTATTAGCAACTTGAGATGTACAGATGACAAAACCTTGCTTGCATAAAGTGAGGAAGACTTGAAGCACTTTCTGATGAAAATCAAGAATTTCAGTATGTGTTACAACTCAATATAAGAAGACAAAAATCCACATAACTCGAAAAATATGTAACATCATGTTAAATGGAGAAAAGGTTGAAGTTGTCACTGACTTTGTCTTGCTCGCGTCTAAAAACAGTAAACATGGAAATAGTGTCAAGAGATCAAAAACAAAGATGGTTTGCATTGGGTAATCTGCTGTACAAGATCTCTTTAGAGTATTGAAAATCAAGACTGTTATTTTGATCTGCACCTGACCCAAGCCAGGGTATTTTCAATTGCATCATATGTATGTGAAAGTTGGATACTGAATAAGGAAGACTGCACAAGAACAGATGCATTTGAATCATGGTGATGGAGAATAATATTAAAGCACCACGGACTGCATAAAGACAAACAGATCTGCCTTGAAAGAAATACAACCAGAGTGCTCCTTCCGGTTAAGGATTGGCGACTTTGTCCTACATACTCAGGAGAGAACAGTGCCTGGAGGCAGACATCATGTTTGGGACAATAGAGGGACAGTGAAAGAAGGAAGGCCCTCAAGGTGAGGCAATGACTCCGTGCTGAGAACAATGGGCTTAGTAATAGGAACAACTGTGAGGATGGTGAAGGGCCTGGCAGTATTTCACGCTGTTTTTCATAAGTTTGCTATGCATTAAAACAAACTCGATGGCACTACCAACAACAGTAAACGTGCCCACCATGTTTCCATCAGTTTGTTGTACTGTTGTGGCTTGCACGTATATCACCTATATTTGAAATACCAGTAGGGACACACAAAGTGAATAGATTTCAGACTGAGAACAAACTGTGGAGAAGGAATAGGCTGTCAACTTCATAAGGATTAGCCACAGAAAACTTTATGAATAGCAGTGAAACTCTTTCGGATATGCTGAAAATTTTATGTGCAACATCAGAAGGTGATCAGAGATAGTGCCAGAAGATGAGCCCCTCAGGTCAGAAGACACTCAAATTATGCCCCGGGAAGAGCTGCCTTCTCAAAGTAGGGTTGGCCATACGGATGGAGTAGAGCTCTCGGGACCTTATTTCACTGAGGGTTGAAAACTCTAAAATAAAATAATCAGTTTCAAATATAAATTAATAATCAGGAGGTGTAATATAAAAAGTATGAATCTAGGAAAATTGGAAGTCTTCAAAAATGAAATGGAATGTATACAGATCAATATCCAGGGAATTTGTGAGATGAAAAGAACAGTTATGGCCATTTTAAATCAGACAATCATTTTGTTTACTATGTTGAAATGATAAATAGAGAGGAATGGCTTCACATTCTTTTTCAAAAATAGCATATAAATATTTACCTTGACATACAATGCTCTCTGTTATATCTTTCAATGATCTCTGTTATAATATATCTGTACATGTACAAGGAAATCCAAATTCTTCAGGTTGAAATTTATTAAACTTGCCATCAGGATGCAATGATAATTATTAGTGAATGGAATGGGGAAAAAAACTATTAAACGGGAAAGGAAAAATAGTTTGAAAATATGACCTTGGTGATAGGAATGAAGCTGGAGATAGCATGATGGAATTTGGTAAGGTCAATGGCTTCTTTTTTTGCAAATAACATTTTTCAACACTTTAAATGGCAACTATACACCTGGCCTTAATATGTCAAAATACACCAGACTCAAATTGAGCACATCTTTGGGAAGAGATAATGGAGAAGCTCAATATCAGCAGCCAGAGAAGTTCAGGAACTGACTGAAAAAAAACCAACAATAACTCATTTGTAAGTTCATATTGACATTGAAGAGAATTAGAACAAGTCCATGACAGCCAAAGAATGACCTTGAGTACATAATCTGAATTTCAAGAACATCTCAAGAACTGATTTAACTCATTGAACACATGAAAAAAGACCCGATGAGCTGAAGGATAATATCAAGAATATCATACATTAAGAAAATAAAGATCATTTAAAAAACAGGAAAGAAAAAAGAGATAAATGTGGATACCAGGAGATAGTCTGAAAGTTGTTCTTGATCATAGTGTAAATGACACAAAAGATTAATTAAAAGACCTGAAAATAAAATTTCAAAGGGCAACTCAAGAAGATAAAGTAAAATATTATAGTGAAATGTGCAAAACCTGGACTTAGAAAACCAAAAAGTAGAATATGCTATACATATATGAAACTGAAAGAACTGATGAAAAACTCAAGCCTTAATTTGCAATAGTGAATGATTCCCTGGAAAATATTGAATGATGCATAAAGCATCAAAAAAGATGGAAAGAATACAGAGTCCCTGTATTCCCAGGCTGACATTCAATCATTTCAAGAGGTTAAAAACGGATGGTACTGAAGTAATAAGTCCAAACTATGCTGATGGCATAAGCAAAAACACAAGGCTCCAGGAATTGATGGAATACTCATTGAGATAATTCAACAAGCTGATGGAGCATGGGAAATACTTCTTAATCTATACCAAAAAATTTGGAAGACAGCTAGTTGGACAACTGACCAGAAGAAGTCACAATTGTACCCATTCCAAAGATATATGACCCCACAGAAAGTGGAAATTATCAAAAAATATCATTAATACCACCAGCAAGTGAAATTTTGCTGAAGATCATTCAGCAATGGTTATATCAATATTTCCATATGGAGCCTTCAGAAAGTCAAGGAAGATCCAGAAGAGCACTTGAACCAATGTACAGCATTGATTATAACACATGGATCGCAACTGAAAGCAGAGAATGCAAAAGTATTTTTGTGTTTTCCTGACTACAATTATTGTTATATTGGACAATTTATGGATTATAACACACTATGGATTATAACAAACTAAGAAGAACAAGAATTCCAAAAGACTTCACTGTGCTTATACAGAATCTGTCCATGAACCAAGAGGCAAGAACAAGGAAATACTATATGGTGTAAAATTAAGAAAAGTGTGGGTCCCTGTTCTATCTTCTTACCACACTCATTCAATCAGCATGCTCAGCAAATAATCTGAAAAGCTGAATTGTATGAAAAAGTTTTTCTTCTTTTCATAGGCGGTTTTATTTTAACTATTATTTATTGCAATTTATTTTATTTGTAGTTATTTCTTACTTCCTCTTTGTGAATTTTACTATGGATTATTCAGAAGGCTGACTCCTAGATTGGTAAGACTATTCACCTGCCTAGAGGATAGTAAGAAACAAGAATGCTTTTTAAGGATTCTAAATTCTAGAATTAGAAAACAAATAGGGAGAAACAAGCTCAGTGAATCCGACATGGAAATAACTCAAGAAAAATTCCTATCTCTTGACTGCTGCTTTCCTGACCTTTGATTGTGGAACCAAGTAAGACAAAATCATTGACAACTTAAACCTTTTCCCCATTTATCATGATGTTACCTATAGATCCAGTGTGAGCATTTTATTCTTCCTTACATTGAATTGTAATCCATTCTGAAGAATTACTGAATTGTAATCCATACTTTAATCCATACAATCCTTGACCCAAACCTAAATGGCAATTTTGAAAGATTCTACAGGCAAAATATTGAATGATACAACAAGCATCAAGAGAAGGTAGAAAGAATACACAGTCACTGAACCAAAAAGAATTAGTCAGCAGCCCACCATTTCAGGAGTAACATATGAGCAAGAAGCAATGGTGCTAAAGGAAGAAATTCAACCGCGCTGAATGCATTAGCAAAAACAAGGATCCGGGAATTGAAAAGCTGCCCATTGAAATGTTTCAGCGAGCTGAAGAAGCCCTGGAAGCCCTCACTCATCTATGCAGGACATTTTTGGAAGATAGCTACTTGCCCACCTGACTAGAAGTAATCCATATATTTGCCCATTCCATAGAAAGGTGACTCAACAAAATGCTCAAACTATAGAACAATATCACTGATATTTCAGATAAGTAAAATTTTGCCTAAGATGATCAAAAATTGTTGCAGCAGCTCATTGACATGAACCTCCCAGCATTTCAGGCTAGATGCACTAGAGGATCTGAAACAAATGATAGCATTGCTGCTGGTAGGTGGACCTTGGCTCAAAGTAGTGACTATAAGAAAGATGTTTCCTACAGGACCAGTGGTGTGAGTGGCGAAACAGGGAGGGTAAAGGGAGAATGGGTAGGAAAGAGGGAACCGATTACAAGGAACTATATGTGACCTCCTCCCTGGGGGACAGACAACCGAAAAGTGGGTGAAGGGAGACGTCGGACAGGGCAAGATATGACAAAATACCAATTTATAAACTATCAAGGGCTCATGAGGGAGGGGGAAGCGGGGAGGGAGGGGAAAAATGAGGACCTATTGTCGGGGGTTTAAGTGGAGAGAAATGTTTTGAGAATGATGTACAAATGCGCTTTACACAATTGATGTGTGTATGGATTGCGATAACAGTTGTATGAGCCCCTAATAAAATGTTTTTTTTTTTTTAAAAATGCAATAGTTAGAATAAATAGAAAAAAATACAAAAAAAAAAAAAAAGAAAGATGTTTCTTTGCGTTTCATTAGCTACACAAAGACATTCAACTGTGTGGGCCATAATAAGCTGTTGAGAACCTTGAGAAAAAAATGGGAATTCCAATGTGCTCATTCAACAATTGTACATGAATGAAGAAGCATTTGTGTGAAGAGAACAAGGGGAAAAGAGGTGCATGGTGTGAAAGCAGGAGAGGTTGTATCCTCTCCCCATTATTGTTCAATCTGTATTCTGAGAAATTCATCAGAGAGACTGGCTTCTATGAAGAAGAATGTGGCATCAATATTGGAAGAAAGCTTATTGCCAACCTACGGTAGCAGATGATACAACCTGGCTACCTGAAAGTGAGGAGGCATTGAGGTACTTGTTGATGAAGATCAAGGATGGTAGCCTTCAGTATGGATTACAACTCAATGTAAGGAAGACTAAAATCCTCACAACTGAAACATGAGGTAACATCATGATAAATGGAGAAGAGGTTCAAGTTTTCAAGGATTTTGCCTTACTAAGATCCATAATCTATGGTCATGGAAACCGCAGTCAAGAGATCAAAGGATGTGTTGCATTAGGCAAATCTGCTGCACAAGACCTCTTTAGAGTATTGAAGAGCAAGGATGTTACTTTTGGGACTAAGGTCTGCCTTAGAATACCAAGCCATGGTATTCTTCACTGCATCAGATGGATGTGAAAGTTGGACATTGAATAAGGAAGCCCACAGAAGATAGACGTATTTAAATTGTGATGCTGAGAATATTGAAAGAACCGTAGACTGCTAAAAAGACAACCTGATCTGTTAGAAATAGAGTGCTCCTTAGGGGAAAGGACAGCAGGACTTTGTCTTACATACTTTGGATATATTTGCAGGATAAGCCAGTTGCTGGAGAAGTGCATCATAATTGGTAGTGTAGAGGGATGGTGAAAAATAGGAAGGCCCTTGATGAGGTGGATTGACGCAGTAGCTGCATCAATGGACTCAGGCACAAGAACAATTGTGAAAATGGTGTGGGACCATGCAGTGTCTCTTTCTATTCTGTGTAGGGTCACCATGGGTTGGAGTTAACGTGATGACACCTAATGATAATATGCTATTTAAGAAGCGATCACAAACCATTTCCTGGTACTCAGCCTACACCCCACCCCAGTTCCTCTTAATAATAGATCATAAAGTGGAGGTCACTTATTGCCCAATTGACCATATAGGTTGACCAATAGGTTACCTTTTGATCATAATGATCTTCCTTTCAATCCTACAAACTGTTATTTAGTCCATGGGACCTTTATCCTTCTTCTTCCAGGTCATGTCTCTGTTAGTATTTGCAAAAATTTTAGACGTTATCCTGCTTGCAAGGTAACACATTAGCTTGCCATAATTGAATGGGTATTATTAAAAACAAGGTATTTTACATTAGGCAGAAGACTTAATGATACAAAAAAAGGCAACAACATCCACACGTGCACATCTGCCCTACCCTTGCATTAATTTAAACAGGGGCTTTGCAGCAGGTCCCAAATGGGAGCCTGAGCATGCACTGGAATGCTTTAAGTTGGAGCTTTGAGGGAAGGGAACCTGACTCAAGCTGCATATTCATACAATTAGCATGATAAGACTTTAGCGTAAACATGTTTTCCTCACAGAATACTTCGTTCACACAGGCTGACACACCAAAAAAAAAAAAATTCTTAAGAGAGGTATAACCAAAATATTAAAGTATTTTCTTAAAGACGCTCCTGTTGTATTTCTCATTCTCTAATATTTCTTAATATTCAAATATTTTATAAAACTCCCTACTTCATTGACTTGTAAGATATGCTTATCTCCATATATACTTGTTTATTTCACCAGTTAGTTTATATAAATATATTTACTTCAACTGTTTAATTATCTGTCTCTTCTATTTAGTGCCAGTTAAGAAAAATAATGTATTTCCTTTGTGCTCTGTTTTAGAAGCTACAGTATTCAATTTCATATTCGTCTGTTGGTAGGGGCTTAATAAATGTTGCTGAGTTTTAATTTATTTAGGTGTAATATATGACCTCCGCTGAAAGGGAGAAATAAATGGGTTGGTTGGCTTATTTAATAAATAATCTATTATGTCAGCTTTTTCTCTCTTTTGTAGTGTGAGTATACATTATCAGATTAAATTTGGGAAATATTAGAAAATACCTTCATTAAAAATTGATTTTGTATTTTAGTTTCTTAGCATCTCATTGTACTATCTTATATTATTAGCATTTCTTATTCTTCATAGAAGCTAAGCTTAAATTTTGAAATTTACCACTGATTAAACAGTATCTTTGGGAAAGCAGTAATAAAATGAAAATTGTCAAAATATCTCTTTTCAACAGTCCTTAATATTTACACATAAAATAAAGCATATGAAATAATTCTAATAGCTATGAATCATTCTGTTTATGATCTTTCACAGTTTATCATCCTCGATTCATTAAAATGAGTTCTAAAAATAAAGGTGACCTTGTTTTAGTATTTAAAATACCTGCAGCGAGCCTTCACTTTATTTGTTGGGAAATCGTTTTCTTACTCCCTCCATGGAATCATCCCGTAAGAGTTAAGTTCAAGATTCATAGTCATAATTCTGTAAATGATAATTATGAGGTTAATTTTTTAATTATTCTTTATGGAAAGTAAAGCCAGGAGAATTTTTTTTCCTTATCTTTAGATACAAGGGAAAAGGTAGTAGACAAATAAATCACTTCCTTAGTTCTTTTGAAAATGCCTGGGGACAAATATATCTGAACAAACCATTGCATCTGGAAAGTTAATTTGTTTACCAGAAGAATGCATTGCTCTCCCAGATAAACAGCTTACTCGTCTAACAATTTACTTACCAAAGAGCACTTATAGCCTCTTGCCTCAAAGAGCCAACCAAATCTAAAACTGGTATTAATGAACAAAATGTGAATAATTATTCATTTTTTGCTTTTAAACACTTTTCTTATACCACTTGAGTCTAGGTTTCGATCTTAATAAAAGTTTTCCCTCCCCTTCTTCTATGAAAACCTATGAAGGCTTCTGTTTATGCTCGTGGCAGTAAAGCTAATACATTTAATGTTTTCATAATCAACAGTTTATTCTGATCTCTTAAAGAGTTAGCAGTTGAAAAATTCATTTTTTCAAAATGCAACATGTACTACTTGTATGCTGCATGAACTTTCTATTTTTTTCATGTGTGTTGTTATGTTATTTGATTGTTTTGCTCTTGATTCTAACCTATTGGCAATTAAAAGTCCTTAAACTTAAGTAAGGTGATGAAGGCTGGCATTGGGGCAGCAATATGATTAGAATAATACTTTTAAAAGATGGCAATGGCTTCAGTGTGGTAAAGTGATAGGAAAGAGTCAGTAAAAATTATGGAAGTGTAAATCCAGAGTTTATTATAATAGTGGAAGGTAGATATAGATTTAGTTTAGCCAAGAATACTGGATGGCAATTGTACAACAAGAAGCGGAGGAACCCAAATATTGAATTGTCCATAAAATATATAGGACATGTTGACACATCAAATATTAAGCATCAGAGAAAAAGTGTATCAGGAGATAGCCAGATTTCTTATTTGCACACTCCTTATTTTTAGAAGCTTTTTTTTCCCCTCCCCAATGAAAGCTAAAGAAAATCACTTTGGAAACCATAGTGACAAATTGAAGAAGCCCTGGTGTCATAGTGGTTACACATTGGGCTGCTAACCACAAGGTCAGCAGTTTTACACTACTATCAGTTCTGCAAGGAGAAAGACAAAGCTTTCTACTCCCATCAAATTGCCTTTTTAGAAACACAGGCGCAGTTCTACCCTGTCCTCCGGAGTCACCATGAGTCAGACTCAACTCCGTGGCCGTGAGTTTGAGTTGTTTTGAGTTGGGGTGGCCCATCTACTCCATGATAGCCCTCCTGGCCTCCAGTCTTTGCAGTTTGCTTTAAACTTCATTTCTCAGAAAATAGATGTACACGCAAACTGATATATCATTATTCCATTTTGTATGATGCTACCTCAATGATAATTCTTCCAATAACATAATAAAAAGGCATATTTCCAGGTCACATTGATGCATGTGACATCTCATTGGTGATTTCTGGTCTTTACACCATCAGCAGTGTTGCTTGGTACCAGTTTTTATGTACACAGCATTATGTATACAGCATTTAGAAATACATAGAATCATTTGTCCAAGATGAACTGGCAGAATCAAAGGGAACGGACCCAAGGGTGTCTTTCATCATAGACTCCCCTCAATCTAAGCCTCTGTAATGCGTCACCAGAAAATGACACTTTGGGAGGTTTTATGGTTCTGATAGCAAAATTTTTCCTAGCTCTCCAGCTGAGTCTGTATGAATTTTCATTATTATTTAACTGAAAGGGTGGAAATGTCTCTTCACACGTGGAGATGAGTTACTGCATCACCCAGTCAGACACTCTGCTCTCTGGCCTTTGGATACTTTAGGAGCTGTGAATAGAAGGGTAAGTGGTTGCTGGGGTGATGGTTGGAGGTCGTCCAGCTGGTTTTGTCACCTCTCCACACTGAATAAGCCTTGAGGGACTTATCTGGCCTCAGTTACTGGCAGATCTCTTTAGAATATATCAGATAATTAAGAGCACTTTGCTTTTAGTTTTGAGTTTTGGGCACCATTTTGAGGGCAATAGGAAAAAAAGCCTACACAATAATCTCCTATATTAAAAATTAAATATTTAAATTGTCAATCACCATGTTTACTTATTTTACTACTTAGTCCTTTAACCGTATTCCTAATTCCCATTGTAAGCATTGGCAAAATCCTTAATATACTTGTATGTGCCTTTGTATTAGGGACTCTCACATTCAGAAGTATATGAATCTTTGCCCCAATCTATCAGGCTATACTTAGCCTTATGTACAATATATATATATGTATATATATTGTATATATATATTGTATATAATATATATATATATATATATATATATACTAAAGGAATGGGCATATTTCTGAATTAACTTTCAATTTTAAGATTTTTGTAGATACTATGTAGTAGTAGCAATAATGCAGAGTAGTCCAGTTTCACCCTCTGATTATACTTGGCACAATGACTCCAAAATCATGAGCAGAATATTGACATTGAAATAGTCAAGGTTAAAAACAGTTACAATCACAAGTAACACTCATGTTGCCATTTTAGAGCCAGGTCCGTTCTTCCATTCCTAACTCTAGTGAACATCAACCTACTTTCCATTTATATAATGTTCTCTTTTCACAAATGTTATGTATACATGTAACTATACAGTAACCAAACGTACAGGATTAGAACAATCTTTTGTTTTATTTTTGTTGTGTTTGGGAAGGGGCTCACTCAGAAGAATTTCAATGGTTTCATCCAAGTTATTGGATATAGCATCAAGTCATTGCTTTGTATTTCTAACTAGCATTGTACAGTAGTGGTGCTACTGTCATGGTGGCTTGCATGTTCAGCTGTCTTGGTGGGTTGGATGTTCAGTTGCATCCCACCAGTTGCTGCTAGAGAAAAATGGTACTTTCTTCCAGCATCAAGATTTACAGCCTTGAAGAGGCTTGAATCTTGAAGAGGGCATCTCTACTCTGTTCTTCAGGGATGCTGTGAGTCCTAATCCACTCAATAGCAGTGAATGATCCTTACTGAGAATGTGGCACCCCCTTAGCTTGGATGTACCACAGATGGTTTAACCAGGCACCCATTGGAAGACATATGAGTTGTTTCTAGCATTTGGCTACTATAAATAATGATGTTTTGAACATTTTAAAGCAGTTTTTACTTGTGTTATTGTTTTGTGTGGAAATGTAAGGTTTTATTTCTTTGGGATACATGCCCACGAGAATAATTATTGTTTTGCATGATACTTGTATGTTTAATTTTATTTTAAAAATTGTTCAAATGGTTTTCTAGAGTACCTGCACTTTTTACATTCCCACCAGTGAGAAAACAGTGATAACATTTCTCCACATTTCCACCAGAATGCAGCATATTTTTAAAATTCTGGTACATGAATCCTATCAACACATTTGAATTATGGTGCTAACGAAGACTACTAAAAAGTTTATGTCATACCAAAAGAACAAACAAATCTGTTTTCTTGGAACAGTTGACTGGAGAAACAAACCCAGTGACACTCATATTGTATGAGGAAGAGCTTTATATCAAGAATAATTATATAACAAAGATGCATCCCAACCCATTCCAACTCAAGTGCATCAATCTGACACTCGTCCTTGAGTCCCTCTTCAGACTCACACAGCTCCGTGCAGTGATGCAGCCTGAAGTAAGATCACAGCTCTGTGGGTTCAGAGGCCTGTGAATCCAACATGAGTGGAAACATGGCTGGACTCTGGCCACCCACTGGGTGGCCAACAAAGGAAAGTGAAGGGGGAGTGAAGGGAGAAGATTCCCAGCATTGTCTTATGACAGTGCTTTACCCCAAGGAGACATTAGGCTGTGACCTGATTGACAAGTCTGACCCACTCCAGGAATGTCTAGTTAACATAACGTTTTCTCACTACAATATCTGTCTTGGAAGAAGTACAGCCAGAATGCTCTTTTGAAGCAAAAATTGTGAGACTTTGTCTCATGAACACTGGATATGTTAACAGTAGAGATCAGTTCCCCCAGGGGGGCAAAAGCAAACCCAAAACCTCACAGTTGGTGAACTAAAGGGGTAGCAAAAGAGATTAAAACGATTGAGAGCGGGATTGACGTGTTAGCTGAAACCATGGTCTCAAACAGAACAGTTGTGAAGACGGAACAGGGCCAGGCAGTGTGCCATTCTGTTGTACATAGGGTTGCTATTAGTGGGATTCAACTTGACAGCACATAAAAACAAGAACTTATAGTTTTAATATTTGCATTTCACTAGCAGCCTGGGATCCATCTGATCAGCAGTTCAAAACCACCAGCAGCTCCATGGGAGAAAGATTGAAGTTTCTACTTCAGTGACCAGTTACAATCTTGGAAAGCCCCAGGGGAGTCACTATGAATCAGTATTGACTTGATGGCAGTGAGACTGGGTTTTTATAGTCCAAACAATAATCATTTATTTAATATGAGGGTTTAAAAAAAATCTGTCCCACTTGGTAGTTTGTCTTTTCATGACTTTAGGAGTTTTTTTTTCTTTTTTTGCAGAGCAAAATTTTTAATATTTGTGTAGTTCAATTTACTTTTCTCTCCTTGCATACTTTAGTTATTGATTGGTACAGACTATTATGTAAGCTATACAATGTCCTGTATTTTTTCCTGTCATTCACTGATTGTCAGCGATATGTAGAATAGTTTGAGTAAAACATGCTAGTCATCTTGCAAGACTTATCATAAAGTAATTATTTATATGGATTTTTGAAGATTCATGATATTAGGAAACAAAATTTGCATAAATGCATATGTGATTATGGTGATTTAATGACTATATTTATAGTTATATATACACCACGGATAGGAATATTGAACTATGTGCACATCTGGATATTCCCATCACCCCTGGTTAAGTGTATAATAGAGAGAGAGCTAGTTATAATAAGCAAAACTAGTAGCAACTACTTATTTTTAGATTGGTACTAATTTGGTACCACTTTTCATAGTAATAGTTTGCATTTGAAGACAGTGATGCAATGGTTAGATAGTCATCTGCTAGTTGAAAGGTTGCCTTCTTGAACCCATTCAGTGGCCCTCCTCAGAAAAAGACTTTCTCTGCTTCTGTAAGGATTACACCCAAAAATATGTAGACCAACTGCCATGCAGTCCATTGGGATTCATAGCAACCCTATAAGACAGCGGTGAACTGCTTCCTAGCATTTCTAAAGCTGTAAGTCTTCAGACAGAAGAACGCTTCCTTTTCTCCACTTGGGGGAGAAAGTCTACTGGCCTTTGGGTTAGCATCCCAACATGTACCCCACCCCAACAGGGTAGACTATAGTGAAGAAAGCCTTAGGGGTTCTTTTCTATCTCGTGGGCTAACTATGAGTGGGAGTTAACGCGACAGAACGCTATTCCCCTGAGAGAGAGAAAAACGAGGAGCAGCAAACACATTTTCTCTGCACTAATTCTCATTTACTCACTTGCTCAGTTTTTCCCCACCCCAAACAAAGCTGTATAATTTTAAATAAAGATTTGTTAGATACTTCACTTCTTAAAACATTAATAAATGAAGACAGATGTAATTTATTATTAATAGTCAAATGAGATTGATTTTCTGAGATACAACTTTACAGAGATGTAATGAAAATCAACTATTTTCTGGATAATTCTATATGACACCAAGTGATTTCAGGGAGTTGTGGTGATGGGTGTGGGGTAGTTAGTTTAAGTTCTCCCTAACAGAAGGTTTGTCTGTATAAACACAAGCATGCACAAAGTATTCCCCCAAGGACTATAAACATACTTTCTGAAGAAACCTGAGTCTTGTTGCAGTCTGCTGGTGAAGTCGCTAAAGTCTCTTTTCCTTTGCCTCATGTATCCACCGGATCAGAGCTATAACTTTTGTGCTTTGGATATTTGTGCATCAGAGGGTAGGTAAGTGTGAATGTTATGTTATTTTGCATACCTTTGCTCACACTTTTCCTTTTCCCTTTCTGAGGCTCAAGTTTTCCATATCTTTTAAGGAACGTATTTAAGAAAAATGGTCAAGAATTTCTTTAAAGATGCTTCAGGTTCCACCATGTTATATCACTTTTGGGATTTGAAGCGGGTCTGCAATCCTTACTGTTTTGATTTTATTTCACAATTTAGAAACATATCTCCAAAATATTTTCATCTTTAGAATTCAGTTGCAATGAATTCTATTACTCTAACTATTAAGCTATTTTTCTTAGCAAACCACAGTTCTTCTTTGTCAACTGGCTTCCTGTTAACTTTTGCCGATAGAGGGAGTTAAAGTGAAATTGGAAAGTTACTAGCAGAGAATAGGTGTTGCTGTAGCCTAGTGATGGTATCTTTGAGAATATAACTATTTTTTTAAAAGAGGGGAATGCTTCTTTTCCTCTGTTCCTTTTGACTCCCTGTTCCTATTGATGGCACCTAGTCTTGTCAAGCCAGAAGTATCAGTTCATTTCAGTTGCATCAGGAGTTTGGAGTTTTTCCAACACTTGCACTTGTGACCCCACAGCGACATTGGCTTCAGCCAGCCAGCAGCCTCTCCTCAGAAGTCAGCAATCCACCTCCACAGAGCTCCTGTGCCAATATCTGAGACACCAGCGCCAGTTCACCAACACTTCTACACAGACATCGGTGTTCAATTCCATGGGACCCTCTTCTAAACTTCGATGTTTTCAAAGTTGTAACTTCTCCATTTTCTAGGTGCCAGGGAAAATATCAGCTTCCTAAGGCTGCTTCTAACATCGATTAATTTCTCTTTTTCAATATGTTTCAATAACTAAAGAATTCTTTATGTTAAGGTTTATGTGTTATTTGTGCCCCTTGACGGCTTTGATCTAGGCAAGGGTCATTTTGTGACTTCTTTTCCCAAACCTTCTGCTTTCCCTGTGATGTTTTTTTAAAACATTTAAGAAACAGTTCCTTAATGGTTTTTAAAGAGATCTTTATTTCTGTGATACAACAGAGAATTTAAAAATATATTATTTCTGATTTACAGTTGAAACAAATGTGATTGCTTCTTCCATGGCACTCTCTGCTGGGCTGGCTGATTCATTTCAATGGCCACACAGAACTCACAAACCAAACTCGTGATTAAGCAAGTCTATTAGGAAGTTAATAGGTCACCACAAATCCAGATCGGTAACATTAAGGATACAGTCATTTGTCCACAGCAACACATCTCCTCAACTAGTAGCCCAGTTTTTCTCCGGCCCTCAGCCTCTCAGCTAAGTAGTCTTTTAGTGTCTGTCTTCCTGAGCAAGGACATCAGCCCTTTCTCAGTTTCACAGTATCCAAATGGCTTCTCTGTTCTGTCTCATGCTCTCCCCACCTTGGCTTCTGATTGTGGCCTGACCGCTTTGCACTGCAACACAGCCTTTGGTCTTTCTGATCCCTGTCTCCACTCTTTCAGAGAGAGATCATCGACATGTTCCATTGCTGGTACTTCTTCCAAGGGTCCTCGGTTTTCTCTGCATGCTTCTCTCCATGCTTCTGAGACTGTTCTTATATCCAGAGGAATGGCTCTCATGGGGGTGTTGCTTTTGTCTTTTAGCAGACCATAGCCTTGAGGAATCAAAAGGTGGTGATTTGGTTCACCCTCTACTAAGGTGGAGACTTACAATACATTCTACCTTAATCCTGTAATAGAGAACTCCACCCCCACCCCACCCCCTGAATGGTATTCTAACCAGAAGCAAAGAGTCTAGAAAGTGCAGGTGGGTACCCATCCCCACAAATGCAATGTTTTAACAAATCTATTTATTTAGATTTTTTTACAAAACAACCTTATCACCCTCAAATTGCTCTCTATTGCACTTAATACATTTGTGAAATCTGTGATTCCATTCTTAGAAACGTTTTTCGAACTCATCTGTTTGAATGGTTGACATCAACACCTTCATTTTTTTCTTCACCTCTTCTGTGTCATCAAATCGCTGTCCTTTCATGTCCCTCTGCATTCACAGAAACAAAAAGAAATTCCACAGTGAGGTCAGGTGAGTAAGGGGCCTGGAGCAACAGAGACATGCTGTTTTTTGTTTTGTTTTGTTTTTCCCCACAAACGAGTAATGAGATGGCTGCGTGAGCAGGTAGATTGCCACGGTGGCAAAAATAGTGTCCCATCTGCCACAAATCAGGCCTCCTTTCTCACACAGTTATGCAATCTTGTCAGAACCTCTAAATAGAAAGCTTGATTAGCAGGCTGACCTTGTGGACCAAATTCCAAATGTACTATCAACCTCACATTAAAAAAAAAACAATAAAACAAATGAGCATTATCTTGATAATTGATTTCACTTGACAAGCTTTTTGGGGATGAGGTGACAATGGTGTCTTCCACTGACTTGATTGATGTTTGCTTTCAGGGTCTTAAGAATGCCACCATATCACATCACCAGTAATGACCTTGGGGGTAAAGTCTGGTTCAATTCAGCGCTGTTCTGTCAAAGCACACCATGTTTCCATTCAACTCTCTTTTTCCTGGTCAGTCAGAACTCCAGGCACAAATTCAGAGCATCCCTTCTCATTGCCAAATCTTCTGTTAAAATTCACTGAACCAAACTCCAAGATGGTGCAGATAACTCCATCTCCGCAATGGTCCCTCATAGGTGCTCTAGCACAAGTGTATGCATTTTGTTCACAATTTTGTCCTTTCAGGAAGTTGACAGATGTTCAGAACGAGGTAGTCATCAATCAACATTTCAACTTTTTTGAAACAAGAAAACCACTCATCCACTTGAGTTTTTCCCATAGCTCTGTCCTTGTAAGCTGTGTTCAAATCCCAATAGTTTCTGCGGTATTTTTCCTGAGCAGGAAACAAAATTTCACAGCTGCACCCTGGCCTCTTAAATCAGCCATCACACAAAATGAGGTTCTAGTGAAACTGCTTGTATGGAAAATTCAGTGTGACCAGAGAGAACTTTCCCAGGTGATATGCCTGGGTGCACTAATGCAGAGCAAGTTGTTCAATGCTTGCCAATGGAGGAAAATACGTACTATGAAATCACTGCCTAGCAAAGCTTCTTTCCAGTTATGTTTGGGTACCCCCTCATATAATACTTCTCATAAGTGATGATGGCTAGAAAGCTCATATTAGTCAAATGCACTTCAGTAGTCTATATGTTATATCCTAGTTTATAACATTTTAACACGTACATGTGCTATTGTCAGTATCTCCGCAGTTAATGTAAATTAGTAACATTTAGCAATAATTAACTGAATATTTTCAAGGTAGATACACACATTAGGTAACAATTTATTATTTTACTTTATTCCACAGAGTAAACATTTTATAAAGCAATCGCATTCTGTATCCCTATTATTAAGAGCCAGGAGCACTGGGAGGTAGTAGTTATACACTGGCTGTACTCAACAAGATCAGTAGTTTGAAACCAGCAGCCCCTCCAGAGAGAGACAGGACTTTCTAACTCCTGTAAACTGTAAACAGTTGCAGTCTGGGAAACTCACAAAGGCAGCTCTACCCCTTGCTGCAGGGTCTCTGGGATTCAGTAGGAACTAGATGGCAGTGAGTTTGGTTTGAATTTTGGATTAGCTAATTTGGATATTCGACCTCAAGAAGCAAAGACTTTGGTTAATAGGAAATGGCACGTGGCACTATTAATATATCGCATGATACAACGTTGATACAAATGAGCTTTGGAACTCATTATATTTTTCCTTAAATCAAACTATGTAAGTATGCATTTGCTAATGTTGATAATATTTCATCAAAGTCAGTGGAACAAACACAAGTAGTCTGCCAGGACAACTTTGAGTCAAAAAGTTAATACCTTTCAAGAAATCATAGACTGATTTGGGTACACTAAAAATAGTGAGAGACTGTGCAGTGGTTATGAGTTGGACTGAGGTTCACATTGCAGGCTGTTTGAAACCACCAGGAACTCTGAAGAAGAGAGACTGGACTTTCTACTCCCATAAACAATTACAGTCTCAGAAACCCACATGGCATCGCTATGTGTCAGCGTCAATTTAATGGCAATGAGTTTGGTTTCTAAGCATAGCAAAAAACTGTGGATGTCAAAATGCGTTCACTCCTCGCTCCTGGAGAGCTCAGATTTCCTCCAGCCTCAAATCAACTAAGTTTCAATACCTTTCCTCAAGGTTAATATATTTAGTGATTTTACAATAAATAGCTATTTACAGCCAGAAGGGATTTTACAAGGAGCAATGAGCGCCTCTCTTTATAAAGAGGAGTTTTAATATACCATATGAAGATACATACCCTGAATGTTTAGGTTTGGTTTGCTCATCCTATGTTTAGGAAGACATATGCATGGTCAATTTGTAAATTCACTTCTCATGATAGGTCATTAACCTTTCATTTGAAAATAATTCTGAGAAGAATTTTAAGGCTTCCCTTGGTAATTTAACAAATAGAGAATAAACAAAGGGTTTAAATTAGTTAAATATCTGAAATATGTAGAAACAGAACAGAAACGATGCTTCTCTGATATGATCATGAATTTTAACTGCCTTGACAACAGAAGGGTTGGGCTCTTTGTTCATTTTTGGTTTAGAAAGAGTGAACATGAGGAAATTTGTTTCAATAATTCAGTTATTGACTGATGGTTAGAATGAGTAACATTTGGTTGGGACTGTCAGGTATGCAGAAAGTTCATACTCTTTTTACACAGATATTTCCCCTTGCTATATTTTGACAAATTATTTCAATAACAGTAGAGTGGAAACAATATATTAACAAGTTTTGTAAATTCATGTTTGTAGGACATTCTATTTGAACATAGAATTAAAATTTTAAGAGAGTAGCCATAGTTGGGATTGTAGCTCTGGTAATGTGATATATTTTAAAAGCCGTGAAATCATAGAGACAGTCAAAATGACACAGGAAGAGGGTGTAACTATCTTTAGAGAGAAAGCATACAACCACAGGAGCAATAAGATAAGCAATGAAGGAAAATCAAGAAAAGATCTTGAAAGGGGGCAATGAAAATGTTAGAAGTACAAGAAAAGAACAATTTATATGCAATGTGTACTCATTGGGAATTGTTCAAAGGAATTACAAATTGTTTTCTAAAGCAGGTAATTTTTAAAACAAAACTGACAATAAATTTTGTTAGTCACTTTTATTAAAATAATGTTAAGTTGTGTGACAGAGTACAATTCAATAATTTAAGTGGTAATAATCTAATGATATGGGAATTATTTCTTAGAAAGCTGGACATCAAAAGCTGGAACTTACATAGGTATATCGAAATTTCTATTCAAATAACAAAATGAATGCATACTCAACGGTTTTTCACAATATCTTTTTTCCCTTGAACAAATACATCTGACATTTAAGTTGAGACACTGGGACATTCAACATCACTGAATAGAAGGAATTTTCTATAGTTTCAGGTCTTTAGAGACTTTTTTCACTTCAGTCTACTGTCTTAACTGTTTGAATCTAACAGAATTATAGCATCAAAAGAAAGAATGTGGAGAAACAGATCTACATGCATATATTTACAGGTTTAGTATTAAGGCAGTAAATGGACATTGGGGCCTCCACTCAAGCACTTACTCAATGCAAGAACACATTGTTCTATTAAATTGGCATTCCAGAATGCACGCCTTCCCGACATGATTGCTGAAGAAAAATGTGAACATAAGCAAAGGTGGTGAAGAAAGCTGATG
>NW_022103911.1:4520221-4521249 GCF_000313985.2 Echinops telfairi | reverse complement strand
TTATTTTGGCAAAGATTTTCCATTTAAATAATTTAAAATAAATTCCAATCATGCTGAGTATATTTCATGGATAAAGTACATGCTTACTTGAATTCTGTATTTGCAAATTACAAAAATTCCATGTCATTCTCAATGTTTCAAAAATAAACAATACTATGATTGAAACAACATTTAACAAATTGAAGGATAAACAACTATTTCCACCAGAAATAAATGTTAGTCTGATTGAATATATACAAATATAGTTTTGGTTTACTTTAACAAATATTTTAATCCAAAAATATTTTCCAGGGCAAATGTGGTTGCATAGTAATTAACATATAACACAACTCTTTATAACAAAAATTTCATTTCAATAAATATTATATTGTTAAAAAGGTAAGAATTTAAAAATTCATTTTTGAGTATTTAAAAATGTAATCTCAATAACACTTCATCTGTCTATCAAATTCAAAGAGCGATATGTATTTATTTCCATTATAGTCTCAACAATACATTGCTAACCTTAAAAGGAAAAGAAAATAAGTGTCACATAAAAAGCCATATACAAATACAGTTGTTTTTCAATGAACAAAATGTTATTGTTGTTAGATGCCATTGACTTGGCTATCACCCATCGCAACCCCAGGCACAACAGAAGGAAACACAGCACAGTCCTGCACCATCCTCACAATTGTTCTTCATCCTGAGCCCACTGATGCAGCCACTGTGTCAATCCATCTCACGTTGGGCCTTCCTCTTTCTCGCGACCCTTCCACTTTACCAAACACGATGTCCGATGTCCTTCTCCGTTGACTGGTCTCTCTTGACAACAAGACCGAAGAATAACAGACAACATCTTGCCATGCTTGCCTCTAAGGCAGTGGTTCTCAACCTTCCTAAAGCCGTGACCCTTTCATACAGTTCCTCATGTTGTAGTGACCCCAACCCTAACATTATTTTTGTTGCTACTTCATCACTGTGATTTTGCTACTGTTATGAATTCAGCGAACCCTGTGAAAGGGTCATTTGACCCCCAACGGGATTGC
>NW_022103911.1:4510055-4518737 GCF_000313985.2 Echinops telfairi | reverse complement strand
TATGCATATAAAAACAAGACAGTGCCAAACAAAGCCACACAGGAAAATAAAACGACAGCAAACAAAAAACAAAAACAAACCAAAAGGGGTTAAAAAAAAAAGTCTGTAAATAGTTCAAGGTCTGTTTTTTGACCTTTAGGAGTGTTTTCTGGTCGGGTCTGATGGGGTGCCACACCCTGGTCCCAAAATTTATTTTTGGTATATTCCCTAGGAACATCCTTGCTTTGCTCCCCTTGCTGTTCTGTCGCATGCCCTTAGGGTTTTGCCTCTGTGTGGTGGGGCCAGATCAGGCACAAATTCCACACTGTGTCTCCAGTGTTGTCCCCTGTAGGGCTGGTACTTTCAATATTCTTCTCCAGCACCACACTTTTCTATTCTAGGCCCTTGCACACGATATTATTTGGCTGTGTCTTCTCAAGCTGCCCTTTGAACATTTCTATTCAACGCCTTGACTTCATGCTTTCTTCCGTTTGCTTTAGACATGCTATGATTAAGAGCAAGCGTTAGAGGCTCTGGATTCTTTCCACCTGGATTTGTTCTTTCTCCCCTGTCTCCTTAATGCCCGTTTCTCTCTTCGTGAGTGATGTTCTCTGTCCTCTCACAGCTCATGAGGTTCCTGTTTGTAGTGTTCAATGCATCAACTCTGTTCTTGGAACCCAGGTGTGATGGGCTCAAGGTCATGTTTTGAGTCTTGTGGAATCTTTTCATCTTCTAACGCTTTAGGCTGAGCCTACCTATGAGTAATTGATGTTCTGTGCCGTAGTCAGTCCCTGGGCTAGCTTTAGCTGATAATAATGAGTCTTCCCATCATGTCTACCCACAGACGTCATCAATTGATTTCCTTGTATTCCATCTGGGGATGTTCATGTGTATATTGTTGAAAATGAACAAAATAATTTTGAATTTTATTATCATATTATCAGGTTATTATTATTTTCATTATAAGATAATTATTGTGAGATAAGAAAATAATTTAAAAATGACTTTTTGCTTTTTATTATTCTCTTATCTCACAATAATGTGATACTTAAATTATTTGGTTAAAATTTTGATGGTCAGTTACCATGCTCTCAGGAGCTCTAAACTAACAGTCAGGAAACTTGGGCTCTTGAGCCATAATTAGCTCTTTCAGTACGTACTTGTGGCTGTGAAGTAACATTGAAACATTTTGAAGGAAATTATTCAGATAATGGTGATTACATTTGAGAAATGAAATATATATATATATATATAAGCTTTTAAATCGTTGTGAGAGACAGGATTGGTTCCTTTATCTCAAAAGTTTGCCAACTGCTGTCCCAAACCAAAATATTCAAATTTGCTACCATAGTGTGGATTCCAATCCATAGAAACCCTATAAGGGTTTCCTCGACTGTATATCTTTATGGAAGCAAATAACCTTATCATTTTCCCGAGGAGCAGCTACTGGGTTTGAATGACTGACCTTGCTGTTAGCAAGCCACTACTTAACACACAGCACAACCAAAGCTTTAGGACACTCTCAAATGATTGTTTGGGTTAGTATGACAAAACGGTAACATTTGTTCAATGACCGAATGGAAAACACACTTAATATGTATGAAAACAAACTTGCTTCTCTTAAAATTTCTGTGGTATTCCTGTATATTTTTATTTTTTTATCTTAAGAAAGTTTTAATTTAGTTTATTTTTACATCAATTAAATATATCTGCAGTTATGTACTGAGTAATAGTTTACCATACACAGTTAACATAACCAAAGGAAAATTCAAGATTTAAAACTACTCTCAAAAACAATTTTAGTTAGGATTGAAAAATAATTTATTTATAAGCATGGCTTCTGTACAAAATTATCCACTGACCAAGAAAACAGAGCTTTTACATACTTAGGAGAATGTATTATTACTGAATTTTAAAAGTTTCTCTAGGGAATCATTACAGTTACACATACTAAATGTGTTCTCTTTTTTGTCAAAGTTAAATTATCTTTATCATTAAATATAACTTTTTGGACACCAATGACCAGAGCTTAATCATCGCTTTTTTATATGGAAAATATTTCTTTGCAACAGCACTGTATTATTCAAAAGTTGGCCTGTTTCTTTTTAATAGAGATCATTTTTTCATTATACCATGATAACTGTTTAGAAATTTTCTTGATCGGTATCTTCCAAACTCAGATCATCTTCATTTGGCTCTTTCTCTTGTTGCTCATCTCACTGAAAATTCCTTTTAAGTCTCCTTTCTGGATTCTGCTCATCATTCCAAGGACTAAATGTTGGATTAACTCTAAATGTTGGCTTCATCCTAGGCCTTCTTATCTTAAATCTCACTCTACTCCAGACCTATGGCTTTAAAATATGTCTGTAAAGATGTCTAAATTTAAACTCCAACTCCCAGTCTTCCCATTAACCTTATATGTCTAACTGTACACTTGACATTTACAATGGATGTTTAATATTTAGCTCAATGTTAATTTAGCCCAAACAAAAGTTTAAATATCTACATACTCCAAATCCACCCATCTCTTATTTCAGCACAGAACTTACCATATGTGCATTTATTCTGAATGAAAGGGGGGAAAATTAAGGACCATTCTGACACTTTCATTTTTCTCATTCTGGAAAACAATGATCCATCACTAAATTCATTCTGCTCTATCTTCAGAGGATAGTCATAATTCGGCTTTTCCTGAAGTATGCCTGTTGGCACATTGAGGTTACCTGGCTGCTAACTGAAAATTTGGTGGTTCAAACCCATCAGCTGCCACAGAAAGGTGGAAATCTACATCAGCAAAGCTTTATAGTTTTGGAAACTCAATGAGATAGTTCAGCTCTACTGTCAGGTCCTCATAGTTTAGGACAAAATGTGGTTATTGTTATTTGATAGACACTCTGCATACAACATTGCCATCATATGGTAATGGAATCCTGCCCAGATTCAAATTCAATGAAAGACTTGCTGACTAACCGCAAAAGAAACAGTCAGTAAGCAGACTCTGATGGCCCTGTCTAGATCTACCTCACTTGGAGTGAACTACCTCACAGCCCCAGAGCACACCTCCTTTTCTGTGATGTTTGAGCTATCTGAGTTGTGCAATGTGTAATATCGAAAAAAGTTGCACTTGAATTTATTTCTACTTAGGGAAATCCCATGTGCGTCAGTGTAGAACTATACTCAATAGGGTGCTTAATATCTGATTTTTCAGATGTAGATCTACAGGCCTTTCTTCCATAGTGTAACTGGGTGGACTAAATACTTAGCTTTTAATTAGCAGCCTAGGACATAAACCATTTGCCATTTGTATCACCCCCTAAAGACTGATTTCTTCCTCTCAATACAGAACACTCTGATGCCAGACATATTTCAGAGCTTCTGCAAAGGTTAGTTGAGTATTTGTGGGTTTTGAATAATAGTTCAAATGAATCTCTTCAATTATTTATGATACTTCTCCACATTTGTATTCAGATCCTAATAATTACCTTGTGATGAAACTCAATATGTATGTCTACTTCTGGATATCAAATTAGCAGTAATCCTGATCCAAAACATTTTGATTATTGGATAGATTCCATTCATCACACTTGGTCCCTGAAGTCTGAACTTTTCAGCAATAATATAATGCACATTGTAAAATTTATAATACAGAATAATAACTGCAAACATTTATAAAACATTTAAACTTTGACAGCCATTGTCTAGTATTGTATATAAATCAACACATATCATCCAAAAATCCTATGAGGGCAATAGTATTAGAATACCCACTGGTGACATTGTTGTAATGACAAGATCAGCAATTCCAATCATCGTCTGCTCCAGTAGAGACTACAGTTTCAGAACCCTTATAAAGGGCCTTACGAGAGAGACAACTAAATGGCAAGAGATACAAGAAAAAATTACACTATGGTAGTATTGGGTTTTTTGGGGTTTTTTTTGTATTACAAAGAAGGAAGTTGAGCCAGAGATGAATTTGCTAAAGCTATTATGTGAAAAATACCAACCCCTGAAGGCTATTTATTAGTCTACAGAATATGTAGCTTCTGCCCTAATTTAAAATAAAAGACAACGTCATATAAATGCCTGTGAGGCTTTGCAGGATGCCATTCCTACCCCATCAAGACAGCGGAGGGGGAGGTCGGCACCAGTGTTGACTTGGGACACGGGATTCTCGTGATTTTGTGTCAAGCAGATCTCATCCATCTTCTTTCTGGCTTCTGTAATAGTATTACATTTCTCTTCCTCTCCCCCGCCACATTGTTTTTTTTTTTAATTTCTGTGGATTTATAACTTTAAAAATGTAATTTGTGCTTATTTTATTAATTGACCAGAAAGAAGTAGCAGGAAATGTATGTGCTTAATCTAGTATTTTTAAACAAGCTTATGAACATTAATGATTAGATGCTATACAGTCTGCTTAAAAATGGAATATAACGTGTTCAATTGATATGTCCTGTGAATTATTCAGATTTTAATGGTAGTGTTTTGGTTTCCTAGGGCTGCTGTAACAAAAATACACTGATTTTCCCACAATTCTGGAGGCTACACATTGAACGTGATGACTCAGCAAGGTGAATGCCTTCCTTGCCAGTAGCCGGTGGATTACTTGATTTCTTGGTTTCCAGAGTCTCCTGACTGATTTAGTACAGCACGTTACATTGTGCAAGGCGTTTATATGAGCAGGAATATGTATTAGGATTCCAACACATATTTTACAAAGACAGAATTGAATTCACAACAAATAGTTATGGATACATATTTTATGGGTTCTGAAGAGTTTTCCACCAGTAAAAAGGCTATATGTAACCAGTAATATTAATTTTGTGATGAACTATATTCTATTTTTTGAAGTAATAATGTTAATCACCTATACTGATTAATATTATTGACACTATCATTCCTCAGAGCCTAGTGTGTCTGTATTGAACAAAGCATCAGAGCAAAAATATGAAGGAAGATTTATGACATGGTTTTATATAATAATTATGAATATGAAAAATAATTATTCAACTGCAGTCTGAATTACTTCCTTTTGAAATTTTCTAAAATTTATAAAACATCTGAATTGCTATTTATTTGTATATTATTTCTTTTCTTGCAACATATTATAAGTAAAAACCTTGTGAAATTAGGCTTCAAGGTGTTTAGTTAACTATTTTTTCAAATATGAAAATCTCAAATGATTTTTCCTGCTATAATTTTCTTCAGTAGCTGATGTGGACGACAGGGCTAGAAATGTTATGCTGGGGCAGTAGGGGCAGGGGTAGGGGAATAACTACTTTTCAAATGAGACAACACAAACCTTTTAAAAGTATAAATATCTAAATTTAAGTTTACCAGAAGATTGATGTAATCCATAGTTTTCATTGGCTGATTTTATTAGAGTAGATCAATAGTTTTTTCTCCTAATTTGCTTATAGCCTGCAAGTTCACCTACCATCTGTTTAGCATCATAGCCTCCTCTGACACATCAGTAGCAGCTTAGATAAGTTTCATAGGTTCAGAGAAATGGAACCTTGGTCTCTGGCATAGAAAAAGATATTAAATAACCAAATAGCTACTTCCCTCTAAAAGGGTAGGCACCAACTCGCCACAGGTCATCAGGGAATCAATTCAGACTCACGATGGCCTCCTCGGATGTCAGAGTGTCCAGGAAAGAAGGTAAAACAAGATGGTCACCCTGGACCACCAATGTAACTTTGAACAAATATATATTATGTATACTAATCAGAAAATACTAGATGGTGCTAGCATATCCAAGACAGTGATATTTGGGAAGGCTAAAAGCCACCAAAGTGATTTAAAGTCAGGGGAAAATGAATCCATAGGTATAATTTTGGTGTCACACAACCAATTATTTGGTTTTCTGTCATTTCTTATGGGAAATATATGTTCAGTTCTCAAACTTTTCTGTGCGTTGTAACACAAATTTGGAATGAATTGAGATCAACAACACAGATATCACTGTATTTAGCATTTTATACCCTGCTGTTGTTGTTAGGCATCATTGAGTTCGTTCAGACCCATAGCAGCCTGTGTACGACAACAGGGAACACGCCTGGTCTTGCCCCATCCTCACAATGCTTTCATGTCTGAGCACAGCATGACAGCCACTGCGTCACTTCATCTTGCTGAGAACCTCACTCTTTTTCAAATGATCTCTGCTGATTACATGTTCAAAAGATTGGAGACAAAGTCTTACCATTCTTGCGTCTAAGGAGCATTCTGACAGTACTTCTTCCAAGACCGACTTTGGGGCAGTCCAATATGATTTTCCAGTACTGCAGTTCAAATGCATTGATTTTTCTTTGCTATTCCCTATTCAATGTCCAACTTTTATGAGCATATGAGGTCATTGAAAATGCCAGGGTTTGGGTCAGGTGCAACGTTGTCCTCAAAGTAACACCCTTGCTTTTCAACATTTTAAAGAGGTCTTATGCTGTAGACTTACCAAAGTAATGTGTCTTTGATCTCTTGACGGCTGTTTCCATGAGCATTGATTATGGATCCAAGCAAGCTGAAATCCTTGATGACTTCAATCTTTTCTCCATTTTTGGCTTGTCTGTCAGTTTGTAGTCCTGCAGTAGATTGTGTGTGGCTGTGATGCTGGGAGTTATGTCACTGGCATTTCAAACACCAATATTGTCACCCAAAGTGAACAAGTTTCAACAGCGCTTGCAGACCATAAACAGACTGAGAGAGATGAATAGGTGGCCCACCTCAGATAAATTAGCTACTGAAAATCCTATGGAGAGTATCAAAGCATTGTAACCTGTGTGCTTCCCTAATAAACTCCATGATCACAAATAGTACCTGTGAGTTCTCTGAGGTCACTGCAATGGATCATCAAACCCAACAGAGCAGTAGAGTGTCATGGGAGGCATGGTGGTGTCACAATCTGGTAAAGGGAGTCAGAAAGTGACAGCGTATATGATCTTTGTCCCCCTAAAAACTATCATTAGACAGACGTAGGGCTGGATTCTTCTCCTTTGCATGTCCAGGGAAGGTCAGGTGTGGCTCTAAACCATTTGCTCAGTTACATATCACCAGCTTAATGATTTTCCTAAAAATAACTCTGGATTCTACTTAATAACATTGTTATCTGTTAACTTTAATATGTGCTGGGTGGTGTAGTGAAGTGAAATTTCTTAAATATGGTTTTGCAAACCATATCTCTATTTCTCCCACTAAAAGATTGTGTGGGATCATGAGAATAAGATGTACAGGATCCTAATTGCAGGATTGGTCAATTTTGTCACTCTCCAGTTAAATAAGAGCCATCTTAGAAACAGGAAAAGAGGAAATGCAAGAACAATCAAGAAATAACAGCACTAGCGGTTTTTTAAATCAAAATAATAACTGTTAACTTTATTGGGCACATGCAAGATATATATCAAAATGAATTATTTAATCTTCACAACCATCCATGGGGAGTTATTATTATTCTTTATATTGTATAAAAGAGGGCACTGAGTCCCATATAGGTTAAGTCACTTGCCTACAGTCATACAGCTAATACATGTTGGAGCAAGGATTCAAGTCAAGGGTGGTGAGACTCCAAACCTCCACTGCCTGCTACAGTGTCAACATCATGATAGCCAAATAAGCTTGGTCTGCTTGGTGGATAGTTCAGTGGCTCCTGGACCCAACGTAACTTCACTTTAGAACAGTTGTTGTTTTGTTAAGTGCCGTTGAATCGATTCTGCCCCATAGTGACCTTATGCACAACAGAATAAAACACTTCCTGATCCTGTGATATTCTCACAATTTCTCCTATGCATGAGTCCATTGTTACAGTCAGAGTGTCACCCCAAAGAGAAATATCTATTAGAAATTAAGGAGTAGGGATTTTGAGAAAGACTATGTAGCTATATGAGAGAGAAAGAGGGAGAGAAAGAGAGAGATTGTTATTGCTGTTTTGTTGTTAGCTGCTGTTGAGTTGTCCAGTGATTCATGGTGACCCCAGGCACAATGGAATGAAACACTTCCCTGCCCTGCTGTCTCCATGATTAGTTGCAAATCAGATAATTTGTAATCTTTGGGGTGTTTTTTGTTTGTTTGCTTGAGATAGTCAGACAATTTATCTTTGTTAGTCTTTAATAGTATGCTTTCAAAGAGTACAGTTCTCCTGTTGACCTTAATAAATAAATAAAAAGAGCTAGCAAAAGGTGCAGTCCTGATACCACAGGACATACAAAACAATGACAATATTAGAAAAGGGAGCTGTAATAAGAGTTGTAAGAGCCTCCAATAAAATGATCTTTTAATTAAAAAAAAGAGAATTATATATTTTAAAGTACAATAAAGACACTGGGGATTAGTTAAAAAGAAAAAGAAAAAAAGCTGTAAAAAAGTGTGCATGTTATTTTCTTATTTGTATCTATTTGGAATAATAGTATGTACATATGCTAGTCTGTTTTTAAACTTTTTAAACCAAGATGCACAAGAAAATATGAAGGTCTTTAGAGACAGTAACTAGAGGTTCCTGAAAGGGAGAAAGAGAGATCCATTTTACTTTTTCTTTTATGTGTATTTCTAATGTTATCATTTTTAAAAATTATTTTATTGGGGGCTCGTGCAATTCTTATCATAATCCATACATACATCCATTGTGTCAAGCGCATATGTACATTTGTTGCCCTCATCATTCTCAAAACATTTGCCTTCTACTTTAGCCCTTAATATCAGTTGCTCATTTTCCCC
>NW_022103911.1:4499914-4506743 GCF_000313985.2 Echinops telfairi | reverse complement strand
CAGGATTCAGTGTATATTTTGGGTTGATAAAAATAATGTTTTCCATGTAAATTTCACCTTTCCTCTGATCTTATTATGCTCATGTTTGGTTTATCTGCCATACTTATTTAATATATCAGTCACACTGTTATATCATTGATAATTTAAAAGTATTGTCTCTTCATCAGCAGGTGTTTCAAATTCTCCTCACTTTCAAAACACTGGGTAATAAATCAAATAAGTAATGAAATTTTAAAGTCCTTGAAACATACAAGAATAGTAACACAACATACCAAAACGTTTGGGACACACCATAAGCTGTTATTAGAGGGCACTTTATAATAATCAATACACATATGAAAAAGAGATATTTTAAATCAATAGTTGAACACCTATAAAAATGGAACAAGGGCAGCAATATAAAATTTACAATGGTAGAAGAAAATAAATTTTATGGATCAGAGAAGAAATAAACAAACTGTAAAATAGGGAAAAAATAGGAAAAAAACACCCAGTAAGAACTTGATTCTTTGAAAGAGTTAACAAAAATTGACAGACTTATAACAAATTATCAAAGGAAGATTAAGAAAAGATGCCAATACACAGAATTAGCAAAAAAAGGTACCATCCCAGCAGATCCAAATGAAATGAAAAGAACAATAACACTACTGTGAAAGACTGTACTCCAACAAGTTTGCTAACCTAAAAGAAATAGAAAAATACCCAGAAATGCATCATCTACTCAAATTAATGCAGACTGATGTAGAACACCTGAACAGGCTTCTAAAAAAAGAAAGAATGGAAGAATGAAAGAAAGAAAGTCTTCAAGAGACTTCCAACCATGAAAAGCCTGTGACCAGAGGGTGTCACAGGAGAATTCTGCCAAATATTCAGGGAAGAGCTGTCATCAATGCTACATGAACTATTTCAGAATATAGAAAAAGAAAACAAACTTCCAAATTCATCCTATAAAGCAAGCATAATCTTGATACCAAAATCAGGGAGGGAGGTGGGGAGGAACCACAAAACAGAAAACTGCAGACCAATATTTATCATGAACATAGATACAAAAATTTTCAAAAACATTCTGGTCAATTGAATCTAATAACTCACCACTAAAGTAATTCACCAAGCCAAAGTGGGATTCAAAAAAAGGTTTCAAGAATAGTTCAAAATTAAAAAAACAATCTCATAAGCAAAGCAAATTTCAAGAACTATGTGATCATACCAATAAATACAGAAAAGGCATTTCACAATATCAAGCACTCATTTCTGTTTAAAAAAAACAACCACTCGAACTACAGGAACAGAAGAGGAATTCTTCAACATACTAAAGGCCACACACACACAGAAGCAACACCCAACATTATGCTCAATGGGGAAAACTGAAAATGTTTCTGAAAACAGGAACCAGACTCTTATTCAACATTTTGGGGGAAGTCTTAGTCAAAACTATTAGACAACAACAAGAAATCAAGGGGATATGACTGGGCAAAGAAGAAGTGAAACATGTAATTTGCAGATGATGTGATTTTATATAAAGATAAACCCAAAGACTATACACAAGGAGTGTTGGAAATAATTGAGGGATTTGAAAAGTAGCAGGATATAAGATTAACAAACAGAAATTAATAAAATTCCTATATACCAATATAAAGGGCCCCAAAGAATACATCATGAAAACAATACTAAGTATGCTAACCACACAAAAGCTGAAATACTGAGAAACAGACCGAAGCAAATACACGAAACACCTATACAAAGAAAACTACAGAACACTATTACAAGAAACCCAAGAGGTCTTCACAAATGGAAGAATATCCCATGTTCATGATTAGGAAGACAATACAGTAGAAATGTCAATATTACCTATAGCAATCTATAAATACAATGCAATTTTAACCCAAATCCCAGTTCCATCCTTAAAAAAAAGAAATGGAGGAAAAATTAATTACCAAGCTTATAGGGAGAAAGAAGAGATCCATAATAAGCAAAGAACTTTTCAAAATGAAGAATAAAGTATAAGACCATGTGCTATCCAACCTCAAAACCAACTGCACAACCACAGTATTCAAAAAGAGCATAGTACTGGTATGATAGTAGATACATAGACCAATTGGTGACCAGCAAAGGACCAAAAACTTTACGTGGATAAGAGACACCATTTGGAACAGGAAACTGGATCTACAAGTGCAGAAAAATAAAGTAGGATCAATATCTCATAGTATGCACAGAAACAAACTCAAAGTGAATTAATGAATTAAATGTAAACCTTAGAACTATAATAATCATCCATGAGAAAATTGAGACAAACTTTACAGCCCTATTTCAGGGTGTACACTATCTAACAAACATGATAAAAGAAGTACACTTGGTGGAATACAAAATAGATGACTGGGACTTATTAAAAATAAAAATCTTATGTACATTAAAATATATAATCAAGAGAGTAAAACAAGAGCCCATAGGCTGGGAAAAGCCTTTAGGAATGACACAACAGATTAGGGACTAATCACTAAAATATATGGTATTCTGCAACATTTTAGTAAGACGAAAATAAATAATTTAATTAAAAGGTGGGCAAAGGGCAGGAATAGACAATTAGCCAGAAAACACATTCAAATGGCTAACAAACACTTGAAATTCTCACAATCACTAGGCATCTGGAAGATGCAAATTAAAACAATGATGAGTTACCATCTTACACCCATAAGATAGCCCAATTCACAAAACAGAGAACAACAAATGCTGGAGAAGAAACTCTAGTGATGGGATTGTAAACACGTACACTCATTGCAAAAAATATATATGGTGTTTCCTGAAATAACTGTAGGTAGAAGTACCATAGGACCCAGCAATCTCTTTTCTGGGCATGTATGTCAGAGAAGCACAAGACAGAACAAGAACAGACATAAGCACGCTGATGCTTATTGCAGCATAGTTCACAATAAAAAGATACTGAAAACAATTCAAATGCTCAATAAATCTATTTTTGTAACTGCTGTTCAGCTCTTTTCCTTCTTCATTTTGTCCTTTAGTTGTGGGTGCTGTGGGTTCAGGGAGAAATCTGAGTCCCTTCTGGCATGCAGTGTTTTTCTCTTCTTTAACTTTTAAACGGCCATTTAACTTCTGCACGCTCCGTGCCCTTTTTCATATGCCATGAACTCAGATGATGTATTTTATACGTCTTACTTTGATTTTGGACATTTTTTATTGTTGTTTTCTTCAACTTGAGCTTGGGCGTGATAGTCTGTTCTGCTGACAGTCACTTGTCTTGTCCTGACTAATGATGTCACGCTTTTCCATCACTGTTCCCAAAGATGTAGCTGATTTGATTCCTATACATTACATCTGCAAAGAGCCTCATACGTTCACCTTTTGAAGAAATGTGTTTACAGTGAATAAGTCATTAATATTTTGACTGTTTTGTGTTTCAGCTCCAATATTATGATTAGTAATATTTTTGAATCTATATCAATATATTTTTTCTAAATTAAGTAGTAATTAATGGAAATGAATGATAAAATATTAAAGCTTCTGCTCAGTTACTTATAATGCAAGTAATAATATTTAATTAAATGTAGAAATATTTTACAAATAATTTTGTTATTATTACTCATATACTCTACATACTATTACATTGAAGCAAACTATAGCTCCATATCACATGTTATCCTATGATTAAAATTGGTAATAAATGTTACAAATGTTAGCATGGTCTGCTATGGGAGAAGACCACGCGAGGAACATTCTGGGTTGCTACAGTGGTGACACTAACTCTTAATGATACCATTGGAGAGCTGCAGAATCAAAAACAAGTTTAAGTGGATCTTTGAACTCTTAATTTTCATTCAGTCATTATTGTTAAGTACAGAACTTCAAAAGAGTGGGATAAAACAGGCAATAACAATTTACTCTTATAACAGAACTGGATACATTCTATGATAATATTTTCCTTTGATTTATCTTTTATCTTAGTGATCATATACATTCAACAGGATCACATTTTCTAGCTTATTTGAAAGCACTTGAAGAAAGTTTACAAAGTAAGCCACCAGAACCATCCTGCAAAGATATGTACAAAATACGCCACAAATGAAAAGTAAACAGAGGCTCTGGAAAAAAAATAGATTAAATTGTACATAAAACCACAAAGCACCAACATGCTTCATAAAAAAGCAAGCAAATAAGAGAATATTAAACTTGTTATCTTTTTCCCCTAAAACTACTTACAATTTTTATTCATGAAAAAACATTGTGCCTGCACATGAAAGTTTTCTTTGCCTGATTCTTTGCCTAAAGCTAGCTTACTTTAAATCCTCATTTATTATGGTTAGAATGATATAAATGAAATAATTGTCATATTATTTAGAGAAAAATAATTCATGTATAAGAAACCTAGTGGTGCAGTGGTTCAGCACTTGGCAGCAGGCAAAAGTCAACAGTTCAAACCACCAGTGTTTCCACCAGTGTTTGGCTGTCTGCTCCCATAAAGATTATAGCTTGGGACCCCATGCAGGGAAGTTCTACTATAATACACAGTTGCTAAAAGTGACAAACAACAGTAACAGTCATAATGTATTTATTAATCAATTTATAAAACACAATGAGTTATTTTTCAAGTGGAATTAAAAATTAATTTTATTAAGTAAAACTATGTACTTGAATGGCCCTAACAACATTATTCGGCATTCTCAAGATAGTTTTAATTTATTAAGATCTCAGGGTTCTGTGTTCGCTATTGAAATTGGAGTATGCCATAAGTTCTCAGTGTCAAACCATTTAATTTATGCCATGATGTTCTACTTGACAGAATACTTGCTTTTTAGAATGCCAAGAAGAGTATTGAATATATACAACAGTGTATTCTATGTTAATATTATGTCTAAAACTGGTTGTTAAATCTTGTTCTGATCTCTAGCTTCTTGGCTGAAAGTTAAAAGCTGCAAACTGTATTGTCTCATATAGCTTTTAAAAGCGTCTTTCTAGTCTGTTTAGGGCATTAGGAAAAGGCTCATTCTCCCAACATATTTACCATACTTTTGTCATTTCTTTCCCGTTCCCTTGCCCCCCCCTCCCTTATTTTTATCTAATGACTTAGTTGTTTAAGGTCGGTACTTTTACAAAACTACTGTTGTGCTCTTTATTTACTCATTTAAAACAAACTGTGTGGGTGGGCAAAATAATATTTGAGATTGCCACCAGGCCAGCTGGCCACCTCAGTGTCTCACGGTGGGTGTTCAGCTTCATTCAGTCGCCATATGACATGGAACAGAGCTGCGACCTTGTAGCACTCTGGCTTGTAAAAGTGAGCTAGACTATAAAACGCACGATGATTTCATCAGCAGTAGGTTCTCCACTGATACATTCCATGCTTTGGGTTATTTACTGTATTGCAGGGTAATGTCCTGTCAAAGTTAGCAGTTTAATAAATGTTTAAAAAGACTGGAAGTCAGTCATGGTTTCCAAAGATGTTCTTTAGGCACTACAGCCAGAAAGTTGTTATTAATTATTACAATTTATAGCACATACTGTATCAATTTGATATTTTTCAGCCAGTAGGCAGTGTATGCTGCCCTTCCTTAGTATATGTATTTTCACGACTAAGCTCATTTTAAAAAAATCTATTGTTATTAGAAAATTATTAGACTATACCACACCAAGATTAAATGTAATCATCTTGATTTTTGTTTTATTTTTTATGGACTTTATGGACTACAATGTCAGGTTGTGTTATGAGTGTCATGTTCTTTTAAAACCAAATAGTTAAGTTGAACACTGTCAATTATGAGAGTATTGAAGTAATAAAATGTGATTTTTCTCTTTGGTTTTTATGGATTTGTATGTGCAGATACATAAAAAGCATACAAAATCAGTTAGAACAAGAATGTGATGATATGAGCACTATTAGGAATTTTCAGGGAAGTGGAACCAATTGGAGTAGATAAACATATAGATAGATATTGATATAGGTCCAACCCAGAGAGATTTTAAGAAAATAGTTTGTCCAATTGAGGGGGTTCAAAATCCTTTGGAGGGTCTGGTAGAGTATCTGTTACAGTAATGAGGAAAGAGTCTTTTTTTCTGGGAAACTTGTTCTTATTCTTATGGCCTTCAACTGATTTAATAAAGCTTGTAAACAAATCAAGGACAGTAAACACTTTTATTTAAAAAATAACTAATTATAAAAGTTAAATCAGCTAAATGCCTTCCCAACATCTAGACTAGTATTTGACAAAACAAATAGATACTACAGACTAGCCAGCCTGACTTTTGAAATAAATCATCATACTAGGTTTTCCAACCAAACACTCCCCCACCACAAGCACATGCACACAATACAACAGAAAACTCACCACAAAATAACCATGGCTGTCCTGTTGATTACAACTAATAATGACACTAATGGCACTGTAGGTAAAGGTTGGGTGACTAAATTTAAGTTTGGCAGTTCAAACCCCACAGCTGCTTCCTGGGAGAAGGATGAAATTATGTGCTCATGTAAAGGTTTATACTATTGAAAACCTGATATAACAGCCCTATGCATTGGAATAAATTCTATGGCAATGAGTTTAGTTTTCTGGTGTAAAAGTGATTTAATAGAGCACAGCAGAACTGCCTATAGAGTTAATAAAACTGCTATATTGTTATCCTATTGCAGAACAGTTAATGAATTCTAGCCACCCATGTCTGGTTAGCTTGTGAATTTGAACCTCTACACCAGCAGAGCTCCCTCCAATGTGCTACTAAACTGTCCTTTGTCTAAATAGAGCACAGAAACTAATGACGTGATCGAAGAGGCCACACTCCAAAACTGAGACAGTGAACTTCTCTTATTTAAAGAATAGAA
>NW_022103911.1:4493276-4498853 GCF_000313985.2 Echinops telfairi | reverse complement strand
GCCTAGCCCCCTCAGGCTAGGTCATGAACCTTAGACCAGTCAACCCGTTCTCATCTTCTGCTTTTTCCCCTGTAAACCAAGTCCACAGGTGTCTGTCAGTGGCCAGACTCAACCTGTCTCTTTATTGCTGCATTTCTCCCACTTCCAGTCAACAAATAGATCCAGGTGATCACCTACCAAGCATTTCAGCCTGCTCACAGGCTCCCTTTAATATTCAGTCCCAGAGAGGCATTTTCTTCAAGTTTCCAGATTTTTTCCAGCTACTGACAAAGACTACTGATTCCTTAGTATTCCAAAGCACTGGGTGGGACTTACATTTTCAAAGCATTTTACAGATATGGCCTAAAACCATTTAAAGATCAAATTTTAATGACTGAAGCAAGTGGACTTACAAACTTTCTATTTTCCTACTTCCCATATTTCCCCCCAGAAAAGCAACCAAGTAAATAGTGTGGCTTTATCTGACCTCTGGCTAGACAAAGATGGAAAACTTTCATGAGGGAGATATCAAACAAACATCTACTCTCTATCTTATGATTTGTTTCTCCAGTACCCCACTCCCGAGGTACCATAATGTATTAGTCTAGGTACTTTAGAGAAACAAATCCACAGCAAGGCATGTATCAGAGAGTTTTATGTAAAGACGATGCTGTCCATGTCTATTCAGACCACTGTGAAGAGGAGAGTGCAGGTCAACAAGAACAATGATTGTGTTGCAACACCCAAGTCCATGATAACACCACAACGTGATTTTCTGTGAAAAGTCAAAGTGTTTGTAATAAATATGCTCGGACACTATCTTAGTTTTCTAGTGCTAAATGGCATAATAGAAAAACGATTTGTTTTCTCAATGTTTGGAAAGCCTGCAGGTGAAATTTACAGTGCAATGCTGCAGTGTAATGCTTTCTCTCTCTAAGAGAGATGCTGGTTTCTTTGGTTCAGTTTCCTGATTCGTCAGAGGTCTCTAGTTGACTTGGCATCTATCTTGTCAGAAGATTGTTTGCTCCTTTATCCTAATTGGTTATATTTCAAAGATGATTTACTTAAAACACACTTTACATAGATCTGAACTCTTTAGCAAATGAAAAAAAACCTCATCTACAAGTGATATAACCACAGGTATTAGGGCCAGGATTTTGCAATACATATTTTAGAGGGACATAATTGAATCCATGGGAGATACTCCCATTTGTATTATTGGAGCTGAACAGAAAAAGTGAGAACACAGTATATTTTTGATCTAATTAAAGTCATGAATTTGTTGCATAACGAGTATACTGATATTCCAGAAAAAAACAACCCTGGTTGTAGTCTCTGGGGTATAAGTGACATTGAGTTAAGAACTGAAAAAGCACCATTAAAAGCTTAAGAAGAAACAGAGACACACACTAGAGACATAAAACTCACTGCCATCGATTTGATTTTGACACGTAGCAACCCTATAGGGAAGTACAGATCTGCTCTGTGGGGTTCCCGAGATTGTAACTCTTTACGAGAGTACAAAGTCTCATCTGAAATGGAGGTAAAAAGACAATTTCTGTTTTGTTCACCAAGAACAAGTAGGACAGGTAAAGAGAGAAGATCCCTGATATCCTAGTAACACCAAAGTTCTCGGTGACTTCTTTGAACTGTTCAGGCTTCCTAGTGCATTGCCTGGTCATGGGCACGGTTTTTACTTTCTATTCCTTGAAATAAAATTTAGTTAGTATTTTATTGCCAAGTTCCAAGTTAATACCAAAAATATTTAACTGCAAGCAGATTTTAAAGAAAAGGAAACAAAAGAAAAGTTAGCCAGGTGACAAGACTCTAAATACAATATTGGGTTTGAGCTGCCACCAAGTCCGTTCTGACTCATTGCAAACCTATCCACCGCAGTTCGAAACACTGTGTGGTTCTGGACCACACTCACACGGTTGGCAGGTTTGAACCCATTTTCACACAGTGTGAATTCATCTCATTGACGGTCTTCTTCATTTTTGCTGCCTTCCACTTTCCCAAGCATCGTGTCCTCTTCCAGCGACGGTATCTTCTAGTAGCAGGTCCGAAGTATGGTGAGACAAAGTCTCACAATTGTCCACTTCTAAGAAGCATTCTTGTAAATCCTCCACGGCAGACTTGTATGTCCTCTAGGCAGTGCATGACACTTTCGTACCTTTTTCTGCATGACACTTTCAACATTCTTTCCCAGCACCATAATTTGCATAGATTTATTCTCCCTTGTATCTTGTCAAGCGTTCACATATGAAATGACCGAAAAAAACAAGGTTTGGGTCAGACGTACCTCAGTTGTCAAAGTGATATTTTGCTCTCTAACACTTTTAACAGGTCTTGTGTAACGCATTGCTTGATTTCTTAACTTTGCTTCTATAAATGCTTATGGTGGAATAAAAGCAATAAATTTCCCGACTATTTGGTGAAGAGAACATAAAAATTTGGATAATGTGGGGTTTGTGGCCTTGGTTTTCTCATTTATTCACTACAAGGTTTTAAGTAATACTTGTTTTTAAAACAGGATTTTTTAATATCTTTTTATTTTATGAATTAAAGAAATCTTGTTCTAAACTAGTTAGTTGTGAGAATAAAATTGAAAAATAAAATTAGGAATCATTTGAATAATATTCTTAGATATTACATTATTAATATATCAAATACTGAGGTACTCAAGGGTAGTGTATTATTTTTACAGAAGGCTTAAAGTTATTTTAGGGAGCAAATTTTCAGACTATCAAATATGAATTAAGATTTTTAAAAAAAGGATTCCGGTTTGTTAGAGGGGGAAAGAAGTCTCTCAATGATATAAACAAAAGCACAATAATAAATATTATAGAATTCCTATTAAATTTCCAGCTAGAATGGTTCTGCAGTAGCTCATGTGCCAACTTCTCCTTTCTCTCAACTATCACAGTATTTATCTTCGTTATCACTGCTTTCTCACCTTTGACTTCTCCAGAAATAGTTGTTGCCTTTAAAAGAGAGATAAAAAAAAGAATGAATGATAATTTATCTTCCAAATTCTGTCAACTGAAAAATAATGATAATAACTTTACTTGTTTGGCTTTGATGTTGATTAGATCAATATTTGAATAATGATTTGGCATTATATAATAATGATATATGGATTTCCAAGGTCCATAATTCCATATAAATCACACGTGAGCTTTTTTAGGACTAAAAGGGAATGCTTTTGTGATGGTGCATATGCTCTGATTTAAATTTGTAATTGAAGTGGTTCCCTTAGAGCAGATTTGATACATTCTAACACTGTATTCAAGTGCATTTCACTTCTTTGCATAGTGTAAGGCATAGAATTTTGTTCTTTAATATTATTATTTGCAATTCACATAAATTCAACTGCAGTCAGAACACACAAAAAGGAATTATATATATGCACATGTATATTATATACCTGCAAAGAGGTCAGGAATTTATATACCTGAATGTATATACCTGCAAAAAATTCAGGAATAGAGCTTGGCCTAAGACAATATTAGAACTTCTATCTCAAGTCTCATTTCTCATTTGCCCTTCTGTATTCATTTGTATTTAATCTGGGAAACAAGCTATTTCCACATAGCAAGGAACATGACTGCCAGCATTTGCTTTGTTCAACTTATCACCATTCGCCAAGAGAAGAACACTGTAAGTCCCTCCAAAGATCAATAGTTAAAATCCCTGGGAAGGTCTGTAATTGGCCAGGCTGGCTGAGTTTCAATCCTGGGCAATGCTTTTTGGACTCAGAAAGGTGGATTTAGGATTCAAAAGGGAGGTTTACATTTCCAGAGAAGGGGGAGGTAGGGTTTGCTGTGAAAACAGTAGAGGCCTGCTTAGGAATGATTTCCAAAATATTTAAAAGCAGGTCATTCATGGCCCTCAATCAACCAGAATAGATGCGCTATTGAACTACCGGTAAATGTTGGCGACTCTAACATGGTCTAGGCAGTAACCCAATGTTTGCTGGTTGTCTCCCTTACCTCTGTCAGATTTCACTTAAAACAGTTTTCACTGAGATTTCTTTGCTCTTATCTCCATATTAGCATATATTTAATACATTCAATTTATCTTTTTAAAATAAACACCTTTCAGAACTATGTTTTTTCAAAAATACTTATTTACAAAATAATTACTGACTGTAATGCTGTCTCTCTAACCCACCGCCGTTAAAGTTGACTGACTCACAGGGCCCCTTCTGAGCAGAGAAGAACTTTCCCAGGGGTTTCAGAGGCTGTAAATCTTCATGGAAACGATCGCCATAGCTGTCTCCCACCGAGGAGCTGGCGGGTCCTAATCACAGATCCCTGCATTAGTGCTACAACACTTTAACCATTCCTCACTACAGCTGTAGAGACTAGAAAAGTGCTCATTGTAAAGTGGACACAATAAAAATTATGGACTGAGAAAATCGTATCCTTTGTTTATAATATTGTGACATTATTTTTCCTCATTAGTGGTAGAGACCCTCAGACTTCATACAGACGGCTTCAGGCATGAGGCTTCATTCATTGAAAATACACACATGCCTGGAGGGCAGATAATAAAGAAGACACATGCGAGCCAATTTACCTCCATAGAGGGAATTTTGTTATTTTTGTACACCAGAAAGCAAATGTTCAAATGGTGTCACATGTTGAAATTTAAACCCTTAGAAAATTTTATGTTTGAAAATGCTCTTTTAAACTGGATGACAGAATTAGAACCATCTAAATAGTAGTCTTCTTTGGGGACAAATGCAAAAAACATACTTGGCCTTTTCTTTGCATCTATAATTAGTTTCCATGGTGCAGGGGGTAGTGGAGTATATTTTTGAAATAGACATTGTTTCAGGAGAAATGACTACTGGGAAGACCCTGAAGCATACAACAAAGAATCCGGATTTCATAGTTCAAGGTGTGTATCTCCCCAGTCTGTTTTCTCTCTTTTTCAGAACTCAGTTTAGGGAAGAGCACACGTGAAATATGACAAAGATTGCCTTGTCTCCGATTGCTCTCTCATTTGAAAGAGTTAGACATATTATCTTTTTTCCTTGTGGGGTCCTTTTTTAGGAGAGGATCAATCCTTCTTTTTGTTGTTAGGTCACATCGAGTTAGTTCTAACCCATAACTACCTTAAGAACAGCAGAAGGAAACACTGCCCAGTCCTACACCATCCTCACCTTCTTCCTACACTTGAACCCATTGCTGCAGCTGTGGTGTCCATCCACCTCCTGGTGGACCTTCCTCTTACCTCTCCCCTCCATTTCTTTCTCTTTTCTTCTTTTCTTGTTGCCATCCTTGTCTCTACAGAGCACTCTGGCCATACTTCTTATAAGATGTCCTTTTAGCAGTCAATGGTACTTACTTTCAATGTTCTTCACAGACACCACATTCCAAATGCATCCATTCTTCTTTGGTCTTCTTTATTCATGCAGTGCCCACCTTTCGCATGCATATGAGGCAAAGGAAAACACCGTCCTTTGGATTAGGTGCATGTGTTAGACAGGGTTCTCCAGAGAAACCAAACCAGGGAACTTATGATTTTACTGATGATAGAGATAGATAGATAGATGATAGATATAGATAGATAATAGATAGATAGATAGAT
>NW_022103911.1:4466678-4492870 GCF_000313985.2 Echinops telfairi | reverse complement strand
TGTCCCACCGGTAGTGTAGCTCACAAGCTGAGGCAGAGAACCAGCCAAGGCAGCTGCACACTGGTGTGATCATCAAAGAGCAAGAGACAAGAAAGGCAAGGCTCGCCGAACCATTTTGCCCTTCAATTAAACTTCAACCTTATTAATCCCACATGTGTTTATTGGCCATGTTGGCACAATAAACCTACCTATCACAGCACATTTTAATCCTCAAAGTAGCATCCTTGCTTTTCAATACTCTAAAGATGTCTGGTGCAGCAGATTTACCCAGCGTAATTCTTCTTTTGATCTCTTACTGCTGCATCCATGAGCATTGGTTATTGATCCAAGCAAGATAAAATCCATGACAACTTCAACTTGCTGAGGATTTGGGTCTTCTTTGCATTGAGTGCTAATCCATATTGAAGGCTGCATTCCTTTATCCCCATCAGCAAGTACCCCAAGTCCTGCTTACTTTCAGCAAACAAAGTTGTGTCATCTGCATATCAGATTGTTAACAGGCCTTCCTCTAATCTTCATGCCATGGTTTACTTGATATAAGCCAAATTCTCAGATTATTTGCTCAAAGTAGAGGTTGAATAAGTATGATGATAGTATACTACCATGCCCACATCTTTCCTGATTTTAAACTACTCAGTATTTCCCTGTTCTGTTTGCACACCTGCCTCTTGTTCCATATACAAGTTCCTCAGGAGCACAATGGAATGTTCTGGAATGTCCATTCTTCTGAAGATTATCCACAGTGTGTTCCTATCCACACAGTTAATGTCTTTGAATAATCAATAAAACACAAGTACACTTCTTTCTGTAATTCTCTGCTTTGAGGCAAGATCCATACGATATCAGCAACGAAATCCCTTGTTTCATGTCCTCTTCTGAATCTGGCCTGAACCTCTGGCAGCTCCCTGTCAATGAACTGTGCAACCATTATTTGAGGAGCTTCCGTAAAATTTTACATAGCTGTGATATCACTTTTGGCATGGACAGGCAGAAGGATAAGTGGAACACAATACAACTCTGAAATTTCTCAAGTTTCTAACCTGTGCTGTACCATAAAATAAACCCACATTCTGGTATGTGATAGACTGAGAAACTGGATTTTGCATATGTAGCTGCCAAGATTTGATACCCCAGATTTTATCTCTTTTCCAAGACCTTGTGAGATCACTCTATTGTTTAATTTGTATCAGTTTCCACAATTACTCCAAAATTATAAAACTGGATTCCGGTTCTCAAGTTTGTTCAGCTGTTTTATTTCATCATTTCTTACATCTTTTTTATTTCAAAAGCATGTTTTAGCATCTCTTCTGACATCTTTCTTAGTATTTTCTTTACTGTCATTGACATGATCTTTTGCTTTTTTCCGTATATCCTGTTGGTGATGTCATCCCATACCCCATCTGGCCTTCAGTCATTAGGGTTCAATGAGTCAAATCTCTCTTAAAAATTACATTTTAAACATACTGTTGACATGTAATGCATGCATAATACAACTTAGTTTACATATCCTAAAAATACTATGCAGTCATCAACACAATCCATTTCACTTCATTTACTTCATTTTCCATATCCATTATTATTATATATTATATTATATTATATTATATTATTATATTTCCCTAATATTCCTTTCCATAACCCTAAGGAGTTATTAATGTAGTTGCTGTCTGTATAAATTTATTCTCCTGGATTTCATATGAAGAACAGAATGCAAAAGAAAATCAGCAACAACAAAATTAAAATATAAAGCAATCTTAATCCAAAGAATGCAGAAAATAATAAAAACTAGAACAAGTTAAAATTGGATCCAAAGGGAAAACAAAGGGGAAGATGTGAACTTTTAAGATAGCGATGTCTATATTACTCCACTTTTCAATGCATTGTGTTTGAGGAGAAGACTATTCACATCCCTGGTCAATGGCCCAAACAAGTTCAATAAAGTTTAAATCCATCTGGGAGTCCTGCAAATGCATTTTGGGCTTTCACTGCCTTTTGAAAACCTAAAAAGTTAAGTTCTCATGCTCTTCAATTTTATTATTTAAACTCCTTGGATTACATAGGCTGTGGTGCTCCTTCTATATGGACTTAGCTAATTCCACACTTAGGTTATTTTAAGATAAGCCATTAAGATACCAGACACTATTCTTTCTGATAGCCAGACAGCATCTGGTTGCACACTTTGCTATCACACTGATATTTTCATTGCTCATTTCATGAGGGAAAGTATAGATCAGGGCCAACTCATAAGAATGAATTATTTTTAAATTAAGGTCCATTACTAAGTTTAAATTCAAATCTGTTCATATATATAAGATTTATATGTCTCTGTCCATTTAGACTCTTCTTGAGAAATAATATTGGTAAACTTCAGCGAATATTTGGTATTTTAATAATAGTATTATTAATGTAGTCAGTGGTATAGAACTTAAAATAAAAGTGAAAGATGGAAATATACATATATTGGAGAGTTATTATTCTGAAATACTCAGAACATTCACTTATACAGATTTAAACTTAAGTGCCTGAACACCAATTGAAAACAAAGAGGATGATACACAGGTACGTTTTTTGATAATGCTCATTCACTAAGGCAAAATTAAGCATCTAAACTATGGAATGTCACAAAAAACAAAGACAATTTGAAAATAGAAAATAGATGTTGGTCTTAAATTGGGAATTATTAGACAACAACAGGGGCTGTTAGGTGCTCATGCCAGATGGATTCCTCCTGAATGGGTTCCTCCAGCCTGGGAGCTGCATGACTGGGTGCCCAGCAGTGGAAGAGCTCATAGAAAGTGGCAAGCAGGTCTCTGCCCTGGGATCCCACCTGAATCTAGGGCAGGGGTCAGCCAACAGCAGCTCTTGAGCATACGCAGTTTTGGGGGTTACATAATTATGGTTCTGAAGTAACATTGGAAAAATCGTAAGGATATTATTCAGAGAATGGTGATTTCATTTTTTGTAAACATATGTTTTATGGCTCTTGAATGATTTTTAAAGCAATGTGAAGGAAAGTATTGGCTCTTGCGTCTCTGAAGTTTCTTGACCCCTGATCTAGAGAATGCAAAACTTCTCAAAACTGGACCAGTAAGCAGCATCATGACAAATGGAGAAATGATTGACATTGTGAAGGATTTCACTTTACTTGGCTACACTGTCAACATGCACGGAAGCATCAGCTAAGACATCAAATGACGTAGCACATTGCGTAGGTCTGCTGCAGAGGACATTGTTAAAGTGTACAACAAAGGTGTCACTTTGAGGCTCAAGGTACACCTGACTGAAGCCATGGTATTTTCTATTACCTGCCATGCATATGAAAGCTGATTAATGGATAAGGAAGAGAGAGAGGAATTCATATATTTTAAGTCTGGTTCTGGTAAAAAATACCCAAAGTCCCCTTGACTTCTGGAAAAAAAATCACTCTGTCCTGGAAGAAGTACAGCCAGGCTGCTCCTCGGAAGCCAGTTTGGGAGATTTCTTAAGTACGTACTTAGGTCATGTTATCAGAAGACACTCGTCCCTGGCAAAGGACATTGTACTTCCTAAAGGAAAGGGTCATGAAAAGGAGGAAGACACTCAAGGAAATGGGTTTTCCCAGTGGCTAGAATAATCTCTAACATAACAATTTTGAGGCCGGCATTGACACGTTGCACACAACAATAAGTTCACACATCGTAGCCAGTGTAAATATACCAATGGAACGAGCAACATATTGTTCCTTTGTTCTGTGTAGAAGTTCACTATCAGTTGTAAATGCCTCAAAAGCACCTATGGACAAAATAAACTGATGCGTGACTTACATACATTTTTATGAACTTTCTTATTTATTTAAAACACAGAAATTACAGGTATCCACAAATAAATAGGGTTAAATTTGATTTGTGAAGCTCTGCATAATTTAAAACATATGCTTTAAAAATTCTCTTACCTGTTTTTCTTCGCACTTTTTACAATGAGAATAGCTTGCTAATTTTAATTTTAAAAAATTTGAAGTAAGGGAATGAGTTAAACACATGAAACTGATATCGGGCCTGGTTCAAATACACAAAGGGGAAGGAAAATCCATCTACACACTAGCCTGATGTCTGTAGCATGGAGGTTAGATCTGCCTCCTACCTCCAACCTGATTTACCAATTCTGACACCCACTGTCCTTCCCATGGCAATCTACTTCTCTGCAAGGTCAGAAAATCCATCGAAATGGCCATATTGAACTCAGTCAGACAGTACTCATGATTTTGGAATGTATTAAGGAAGGTGATAGGTTGCAGCCAACCAGCATCATAAAGCATTAAGGCTGCAATTCTTTTGCCCTGCTTTGCTTCTTCTCAGCCATATCAGGAAGCACGTCTCTATCTGGTCCTTGGCCTCTCAGTCATGCAAACCTCCTGACCTCTTCGCTGCTAGTGCATGTTTTACAAAGCTCCTTTCACACTGATAAATAAATGTGTAACGAGCACCTCACCTGCAAGCCAGACTCCTGCTAAAGGACTTAATCTTTACTCATCTCATAGTCTGAGACGCCCAGCACTCTGTCTCTACTTCCCCATGCAGAGCTATGGGACATACTTCACTATGATAGACTTCATTCTTGGTGGTCTTATGATTCTCCATTCTTGATTTTCAGATGGCTTCCTTTATACCCAAAGGATGGTTATATGGACCAATCCCCTCATTAGAATCCTCTACATCTTAGCAGCATGCTCCACTCAGTCATTTGTTTGGACCAAGTAATTTCACTTCACCCTAGGGTGAAAATACTTTCAGCCATATTGAATGATTATTGATAATTGATATAATTCATTTTTCTAGGTTTTTATCCCATTGATCAAAATGAGGTTTTTTTTCAGGCTTTAAAAATCATAACATGAAATCTGAAGTTGTTTTCTCTGTATTCAGTACATTTAATGGGACTCCAAATATATCAATGAACAGATTAGTAACATAAAATATCGAGATTATTATTTTTCACTAAAATCACAGTTTAAATTATATGTGTAAAGTCTCACATTGATCACAGTTTATGCTGTCTTTGTTAAATTAATACAGTGATGAAAATAGTGAAAACTCAATAGAAAATAGTGCTGAATATATTCAACAAGTAGGAATTTTTACGATCTTGCTTCATATGTAACATAACTACAGAATTTTCTGAGAGTAAGAGTCTATAAGCTAACTTCATACTAATGAAAGCAAAGATACTACTTATCCATTTCAGAAATCTGTACAGGCATCTTTGTCACTGGAAAAGTATGTCAGATGCAAGATATATTTCTTTTGGATCATTTCACAAGGCTGGTATGTATTTCTAGACCTCCCACACTATGTAAAGATATATATTTAATAAACAAACCATTTCTGATCTCAGTAAGGAACTTAACAGGGATTTTGGAAGTCAAACACACAGGAGCCAGGCTTGGCTGTGGTGGTAAAAGTAACATCTGCCTGACAGGTTTAAACAGACTTTTCAAATCATTTAAAAAGTCACAGCAGGAGACGTGACAACCATAAGCAACGCCTCACCCAGATCAGGGCCATAAAAGCTCAAATAGGTCAGTTGCACTCATAGACTGAAATATGCCCCATGAATCAGAAACAAGAGACATGACTAAAAGTTCCTATCCATTTCTGCTTGCCTACACTTTTGTGCACTTTCTAGGCGTCCCTTAGGAATTTAAACAGACTTTAAAGAAATACAATTACTGAATATTACAAATGAAGAAGTGAACATCACACCTCACTTTACATTAGTGATGTATTTCCATCATAGTTCCCTCTTATACAGTACTTTTATGTATGTTATAAAGGTACGTGTATGAAATAGCACTGACCTAGATTGTAAGAATATAAAAATAAAGACAGCAATGAAATCACAAACAAAATCTAGAAGTCTAAATCCCAGCTCCAACCCAATTTACATAAGCACTAAGAAAATAATTTAAATGTGTTCCATTTTGCTGATTGTCTTTTCACAGTAAAGACTTGTTAAAGGTCCTTAACCACTAATGAATATATTATAACTCTATATATTTGTAATAGTACACTAAACCAGTGCTTTTATGGCTGAATTATTCACTTACTTAAAATATTATAAACAAAGATTAAAGTATGTGATAGGTAGCAAGAAAATGATATTATGCACTTTCTTTTATATATGTCAACCAAAAAAATTTTTTTTCACATTGGAGTAAGAGAAACAACTGTCAAGAGAGTCAAACACAGTGAATAAAATTTCACCAACAATGGGAAAGCATTCTTACAAGGAATATTTTGATGTGCATTTCACCGTGTTTGCGATTGCAGCAGATACACACAATACAGCTATCTAAATGCAATTCTGTTAGATTTTATTAATAATTAGTTCTACCAAAACACTGTCCTAAATATTATGATACTCTACTAGGAATAATATTTTTATCTTGGAGGATCACTAAGCTCAAGGAACACATTCATTAAGTGATAGCATGATAGTTAAGACTTGAAGCGGTGTTCAGACACCACATTCAATAATGTTGTTATATCACAAATGATCATTTACCCATTGTTAAATTACCTCTCAACATTATCTAAATATATGGAAAGCTCTAAAATAGCCACCTCATTTTGAGATATATAAGTATATTATATATTTTATTGTTTTCATGGTATTTATGGGTATGTATACATATTGATAAAAAAGGGAAAAAATGCATTATCTTTGAGAAAATTTGCAGTCCTAGCCATTATATAGAGCTGTGCAGAACTGTCTGGGTCTCCAGAAACTTTATGGGAGCAGAAAGCCTTACTTTTCTCCCACAGAATGACTGGTGGATTCAAACTGCTGACCTTGCAGTTAGCAGGCCAACTTGTAGTCCACTACAGATGCCTATCCCTGGGGAATCCATACAGTTATGTATACCTTGAAAACTTAATTGGAGGGATAGTGTAGAAGTTTGACTCTTGGGAAATGATAGAAGGACAGACCCTGAAAGGCAATTTTTTCCCCCGACTATTTATAAAATTTGAACCATCTTGTGTTTACCTAACAATCATTTTCTATATTATGTATTTAACATATTCTTCTTCTTTATTATCAGATCTTGAGAAAAAAACCAGATATGTCAAAATAAAATATTCCATTGCTTTCATGTATCTTCAACTTGTTTGGCCTTTGCTGAGATGAAGTTAATATATTGGAGGGAGAGTTAGCTGTCTTATCGTGCTTGTAAATGATTCTAAAAGTGGCAATATTTTGTAATACATGATTGATGATGTAAAAACAGTAAAGAAAATATACAACTTACAATATTTTCATGATGTGTATACACTCTGCTGACTCAAACATTGTTAAGAACTCATAGGAAGTTGCTTATGTGAAAGATGACTTACTGTACAATATATACAAGGATACAAGAATATATACAAGGATAACAAGAGTTATCCTTTCTTCTACCACTCCGAGCAATTCCAGAGTTGTTTGAGATACATCTAACTGTCTGAGAAGGCCAATATTTTATCATGATTCTGAGTACCTTACAACTACATCAGTGATATAATCTTTGGCAATAGCTAACACTTACCAGATAAAATTATACCTTTGTTTGCTCTTTTACATTTTCTTCTCTATATAGGGAATATTAAGAGATTTTAAATACCTGATTATTTTTATTAGAAACAGACATAAACTCTAATTGACATTATTTCCATTACATACGGATAATGCTTCATAATCGAAAAATGTTATAAAAACCCAAGAACTTTGGCAGACTATCCTCAATAATTTACATGAAAACAAAAGTGTTTAAGGGTATACAAGTGTTGATGCATAATTTTTCTTAAATAACCACTACAAAATTACTGAAACAATATTCATGAAAAAAATCATGAAGATATGTAGATAGTTATTAGTTTAACTTTAGGAATAGTCTTCTCATAAGGGTTCTGGACATGAAAGATGATGCAATCAAAAAAATGCAGAAATAATGATAAAAAAATTTAACTGCTGGTAAGCATTTTTGTTGTTGTTGTTAGATGCCATCAACTCGGTTCTGACCTATGGAGATCTTGGGCAAAACAGAATGAAACATCTGGCCCTGCGTCACTTCCACAATTATCCCTCCACTAGAGTCCATTGTAAAACTTAAGGGCACATCAATTTTATGTTTCCTTGTTTCTCACATTGAGGAGCCCGGGTAGCATAGCTGATTAAATGGGGCTGCTAATCACAAGGTCAACAGTTCAAATCCACCCTGTATTCAAGGAGAAAAAGATTAGGCTATCTCATCTGCAACTTTAGAAACCATAGGGAACAGCTCTATTATTTATTTCCAATTCAGTTATCTAACAATCAAAATGGTTATGGTTAAAATTAGTTTATTTCAAGTTTTGCTTTTAATGTTTTCATGTATTCAAAATAGTTTGCATAAAAAGTTTAATTTACAAGACTAAAATGGGTCATACAAAGAGTAAAATGAATCTCTGAAAGTACAGTTGCTGACAGACTTCCAGGGAGTAACTAGATGGCCAATTAGACAGACGTACTACACACACTCTCCACACCAGAGACATGAGAAAATGGATATGAATGATAACCCCAGAGCAGGGCTTCTCAACCTTCCTCCTGCCGCGACACTTTAATCCAGTTTCTCATGGTGTGGTGACCCCCAACCATAAAATTATTTTCATTGCTACTTCATCACTGTCATTTTGCTACTGTTATGAGTCCTAATGTAAATATCTGATATGCAGGAGGTATTGTCATCATTGTAAATTGAATATAATTAAAGCATAGTGATTAATCACCAAAACAATATGTAATTATATATTGTGAAATATTTTTTTCTAATGAGAAATAAATGAAATTGTGTCTTGAAGCATGGTGTGGCATGGGTAACAGTCTTCACACTGGGCACTCATATGTGGGCGCATCTGCATGTGGGTGCATCTGCATGTGGGCGGACCCGCCTGGCCACGAACAGGGGAGCAGTGTCTAGGTTCCTAAAACCATCAGAAATATGTGTTTCCCAATGGTCTTAGGCGACCCCTGTGAAAGGGTCCTTCGATCCCCAAAGGGGTCGCCAGCCACAGGTTGAGAACCACTGCTCTAGAGTCTTGAGCTGAAGAGGAAAAGACAGAGAAATTGATTTAATGCTGATTGGAAGAAGTGGATGGAGATAAGATAGGCATGCTTTTATCCAGTTTGATAGAGCATGGCCATAATCACCTCTACTTGCTCAGGTCTAGCATAGGTAGACCACACTGGCTGACTACAAGAGAGATGACATTCACACCCTCCTGGTGATCCAAGGCCTGTGGACAGGCTCCTCCATCACCTATCCAGGCACTGGTTACACTCATCTATGTTGCTTTCCACCGGTGTCTGCGCCACGTCTGATGTCAGAGCAAAGTCCTTGTGAGCTGGTTCTTTGTGGACCACTCCTTTCCATGGAGCACCCGAACCACCCCATCATAGTAAAATGCCAGACAAGCAACCTGTCATGAGCTACCCTCGGGTTTTCAAAGACTGGTTTTCAGGAAACGCATCACCAGACCTTTGTTTCTGAGTTGCCTTTATTTGGACTCAAACTTGTAACCTTTTGGTTAACAGCCCCAAGTTCTCTGTGTTTGCACACCCATGAACTCCCCTTAACTATAATGAACTCTCATAACTAGTTCCTGAACAATGTAAATCAACTTTGAATTATAGATTTTGAATTTTCCAAGTTCTATACATTATAATGGAGGTGAGAAAAGGTTCTATACACTAAGAAAATATTTTGTTTTAATCTCAATATGCACTGAAGCTACAAAAACATTTAATTAATTTAAGTCTGGGAATGGACGATGAGTAAATGTTAAATAAGAGGATATGATGAATAAAAGTTAGTTCCTGTAAATTTTTTGGGTAATATGTTTTTGCTCATCTTAAATGCCTTTAACATATGTAGTCTGTAATGGTAAAGTCAACACACTCTTGTTCATCAGTAATTCACAACAGTATTTAAATTATTGTTGTTATGTAACATGCTTATAAAAAGTTACAGTGCAATGGGGACATGTGGAAGAAAGTGATAACCCTGAGAAATATTCACTTTAAAAATGATTTTTTTTAATTGGAAGGAGAAAAACAATTAAGAAAAACTAAAATAATGGATAAGATTTAATACCATGGATCATTTTTAGTTGATCCTTTCCCAAAGATACATACATTTATTTAGAGTGATGACAATAAATAAAGGATTTAGGATAACAGAAGCACTAAGTGCTTTGGGGGAAGAGGCAGATTTTGTTATGCAAGGAAGTTAATTTCACATAAAAGGGTTTTTTGGTACTTTTTGTATTTTAGTTATAAACAAGTCTAAAAACATTAGTAAATATTTCAGTAAAGTTCTTTATGTAAAACTCTTTTAGATCTTTAAATGGAAGTTTATTCTAAAATCAAAAGAACTATGTAGATAGGCTTTGTTTTGTTGCTATGTTACATTTTGCCTTTTAATTTGCCTCCCAAACTTTGTGTGTGTGTGCGTGTGTGTGTTTTTGAAAACATACTTATTTTGTAACAGCTGCCTGGGTGGCATAATTTGTCATAAGACTGTTACATTTGCAAATATTATAAGATGTCAAAGTGCTTGAATTTTTGAACTTATATTTTTTTCTGCTTACATTTATTTTTATTTATTTATTTTATTTCTGCTTACATTTAGTTAAAAAATTCTAATTAGGAACTAAGTAGGCAACCATATCCTTCCAACCAACAGTTTTAATATGGTGCATATGCAAAAATCTGGTTTATGTTCTTACCCACCACATAAAATGTCAAGACAAGATACCATACAATTTACTGAGGAACTGGCTGGGTTTCTGGGTTTAATAATTTTCAAGAATTAATAGATGCTTCTTAGAGTTTAGCTATATAAACATATAGCCAAATAAACATTTTGCCAAAATATGGTATTTTATTTGTGCTCATAATTTATTTTGAACAGTTTGAATTAAGTGGCATTTGTTACAAGAAGATATACTCTTGTAGGTGTTTTTTTTTTTAAAACCTACTTTTGAATAACAAACATCACATTTCACATTAAAACATATTTTACAATAGTACCACCAAAATCTGGGTCACTAATTTGTAACTAGATAAACACATATGCACATATATGAAGGGTCTTCAAAAATTCCGTTGAACGTGGAACAGAAAGATAAGGGTCTCTTTCCACAAGCTTGTCAAATCCCTTTGCATTTATGTTTACAAGGAGCCCTGGCGGCATAGTGGTGATGCGTTGTGCTGCTAACCAAGGTAAGCAGTGCAAAACCGCCAACTCCTTCTCAGGAGGAAGACTGCTTTTCTGCCACCTGAAGTGTTACGTTCTTGGAAACTCACAGTGGAACCTCTACTCTACCCTTTCAGGTCATTGCGAGTTGGCATTGAGTTTGATTTGGGGGTTGGTATTTGTGTTTTCATATGTATATATACTGTAAAGTCATAAAAACCTTCATCAAAGAAAAACAGCAAAATGTGAAGCTGTTGTGTATAAGTACTTCTTCTATCTGGGTCTATACGATTCTGAAGGAAATAGTTCCATAAATGAGTAGATTAACCGCTGGAAGCACTCAGGAGTCCATGCCAAGAGATTTGGAAGTCAATTACCTGGACAATAGATGGGAAGAAATGTATATTTTATCTATTTTAAAGAAATGGGACCTAAGAGGATACAGAAATTAGTGTACAGAAGTTCTGGCAAGATGGTGCCCAGGTAAGCAACCCACATTTGGAGCTCCCTGATGATTAGTGAACGCAGTGTTCCTGACATCATGCTGGGGTATTTGGGTAAGTGAACTGACTGCCATGGCAACTCTGAGAAATTCCCCAGTCGGGGAGGAGATTTTACCCCCATCTAGCCCCTCTCTGGAGCCCCAGGGATGCATGGATTTCCCAGGCAACACTGGCCGCACCACTACAGACCCCACCAAGGTTATCACCTGGTGATCAGTTCGCTGCAGCCTGATCACCACACCCAGAGCCAGGCAGATGCCCTACTGAACCCCCACAACTGCAGCTGGACCCCCACACAGCAGCTTTCCAACAGCGGCACTCTCCAGGACAAGCAGCTCCCTTCTCCCCACATGACTGCAGTTCCGGCCACGGAGCTTGAGTCCCTCCTGCCCCCCACCTGCAGCTCGAGCAGCCACGGTGAGACTCCTGTGCACCATCTGTCCACGGTAAGTCTAGTCGCATGTGGTCCTCCGCACACCGTGCATCTGTGGCTTTACCCACCGCTTTACCCTACCACCCTTACATGGCTCAGGCACCTGCACCCAGGCCTCACTTACTTTATGACCACAGCCTGTGCCACCATGGCTGGAGACCACCAGCTGTCCATAAAGGGATCCAGCAGACAACTCCAAACTTAATGCTTGTACCCATATGTGACTCTTAGATCCGCGACCAGATCCCTCCACAGCTCTTGAAACTGTGGTTAGAACCCATCAGCCGCATGCTGGTAGATCATCTGGCCGGGCTGCCACTGGAACAGCAGCCTTCTCACAAATACTTCCTGGCCCAGAGGCTTCACCACCAGACCACTCCAGTTCCAGGGACTCCCTGCCGGGTGATCTCCGCCCCGTGGCCTCCCATGGAGTCACCAAGGCCCTGCAGTTTCCCCACTGAGCTTCCCCAGCTCCAAGACTTACCTGTAGAAACACAGGGATCCTGTGGCTTTTCTTGCTGGACTGCTTCCAACCCAGGGACTCTCCCGGGGAACCACCACAGCCTTTCAATTTCACCATTTGGCTGCTTCCAGACCCTGGGGAGACAGGAGGAACTGCCACAGACCCACAGCTGCCCTCCCACACAGTCCAGCCCTGCTACCGCCCCATGCTCCACAATCCCACTGTCTTGCCACCGGGACTCTCCCAGCACTTGAGCCTATGTGGGGAGCCACTGAGAACTCTTGGCCCCAAGCCTTATCTGTGGAACCTGTGAAATTTGTCAATCAAATTCTTCAAAAAATGAAAAAGAAAATCACACACTCAAATATCATAGTCCGTGACATTAATACACCACTATCAGAGAAAGACAGATCACTGAGAAAACTCAACATGGAGACTACAGAACTGAACACTACAATTAGGCAACTTGACCTGATATTTATAGACCTCTCCAACCTAATGCAAAAAAAAAAAAATCACATTCTTTTCTAGTGTACATAGCTCATAATTGAAAATAGACCACATGCTAGGATACAAGTGTAGCCTGAGTAAATTTAAACACATAGAGGTCACTCCAAAGTCCGTCTCAGACCACCACGCCATAAATTTGGAGATCAACAAAAGGATGATCAGAAACACAAGGGCAAGCAATTGGAGGACAGAATGATCCCCAGCAAAATGAGGTCATAATGGCCCAGATTAGAGATGAAATTGGGAAGTTTTTAGAATATAATGAGAATGAGAATACAATGTACCAAAACCCAAGGGACATAGGAAAAGCAGTTATCAGAGGATGTTTGATAGAGATTAATGTGCACATGACAAAGGAAGAGAGACATAATTGATATGCAATCACAAAACCTCCAGCAACTCTAATAGAGTCAACAGAACAATCCCTCCAATAGGAAAAGAAAAGGAATAATTAAAATCAGGGTGGGGAATAAATGAGTGGGAAGAAAGAGAACAATGTGAAAAATCAATGCAGCAAGAAAACTGGTACTTTGAAAAGACTAAAAGGATCTGAAAGACTGCTGGGAAACCTAACAAAGAAAAGGAAGGAGCAAACATCAGTAGGCAGGATAAGGGATGAAATGGGGGAAATAGACCCTAGCAAGATTAAAAGGATAATTACAAAGTAAAACAAAGGTCTGTATTCTAATGAAGTCAACAACTTGGAAGACATGGACAAATATTTGGGAAATCAATCCCTCCCTAGACTGTCACTGAGAGAGGTCAAGACAACAGACTCTTAGCAAAAGACAACATAGATACGGTTATCAAGAAACTATAATGAAAAGAACTCCTGATCCAGATGGCTTCGCGGAGAATTCTACCAGGCATTCAGGGAAGAGTTGTCAGCGAACCTGCACAAACTATTCCAGCTATCTATGAAAAATCAACAGCCAACATTAACGTTATACTCAGTTGGAAAAAAGACAAAAACAATACCACTGAAAAAGGGAACTAGACAAGGATGCCGCTTGTTCCCACTTTTATTCAACATTGCATTGGAGGTCCTAACTAACAACATAAGGCAACAGAGGACATTAAAGGTATTTATCTGGGGGAAGAAGAGGGGAAATTATCCATATTTGCAGATGACATGATTCTATATATTGAAAACCCCAAGAGCTCCACAACAGGAGTGGTGGAAGTGATAGAGGAATATGGTAGAGTGGCAGGATACAAGATCAACAAACAGAAGTCTATTGGATTACTTTAGGCACTGGACAACACCATGAAAGAGGAAATCAGAAATACAGTGCCCTTCACAATAGCCAAACACAGATTCAAATATCTAGAAACATCAAAAAATCAAAAGAGTTGTATGAGGAAAACTACCAAACCCTACTACGAGAAACCGAAAGTGATCTCCACAAATACAAGAGTAGCTCATGCTCGTGGGTCATAAGATATAACAAAAATTTCAATCCTACCTAAGGCACTATATAAGTTTGATGCTAGCTGAATACAAATGCAAACATCCTTCTTCAAAGAATTGGGGAAAAATGCCTACTAACTTTATGTACAGAGGGAAGAAGCCCAGATTAGTTGAGAACACCTGAAGAAGGCCAAAGGCAGAGGGCTTTCTTTACCTGACTTTAATGCCTACATTATACAGCCACAGTGGTCAAAACATCATGGTACGGGTGTAAAGACAGATACTCAGAACAGTGGAAAACAACAGAAAACCCAGAAATAAAACCATCAGCATACAGTCAAGTGGTCTTTGACACAGGCTCAAAAACATCAAATGGCAAGTGGATGACCTCTTTAACTAGTGGTACTGGAAAAAAAATAGCTTGTATTTGAATCTACCTGCAGAAAAATGAAGCAAGACCTTTCCCTCACCCCACACACAGAGCAAACTCAAAGTGGATCACAGAACTTGAAGTAAAACCCTAAGTTATTTGGGCCATCAATGAGGAAATCGGGACAACTCTATGAACCTTGTGGTAGGGAAATAGATAGACAACTGAAATAGGGAAGGATGAGCACGCAGAGGAAGGTGAAATTGATAAGTGTGATAGTCTAAGGCTAAACACATGTGTGCATCGAAAGACTTCACCAAGAGCGTAGTAAGAGAACCCACAGACTGGAAGAAGATGTTTAGCAATGACACATCAAACAGCTTATTACTAAAATCTACAATACCCTACTAGCCTGCAATGAGAAAAAAAAGTCAGAGAGCCCTCTGAGGAGATGGGCAAAAGACCTGAACAGTATTTTCATTAGGGAGGAAATCTGATAGGCCGACAATCATATGAGAAATGTTTCAGATCCTTACTCATCAGAGAAATGCAAATTAAAACAACGATGAGATACCACCTAACACTCCCGAGGACAGCACAATTCAAAAATTCAGAAAGCAACAAATGTTGGCGGGGATGTAGCGAGTTGGGAACTTTCACCTACTGCTGGTGGTCTTGGGGATACCTACAAGCACTGTGGAAAGCAATCTGGTGGTAATTAAAGCAAATGGAAATTGAGTTACCTTATGACTCAGCAATTCCCCTACTGGGCATATGCCATGAAGAAGTAAGAAATAGATCATGACCAGTAATCTGTCCTGCAATGTTCATTGTTGTGCAGTTCACAATCACAAAATAATTGGAAGCAACTGAAATTTCCATTGATATACCAATGGATTAGAAAACTCTGGCCTATACGCACAATGGAGTACTATGCATCCCTAAAAAGTAGTGATGAACGCATGAAGCACCTCATCATATGGGAAGACTTGGAGGAATTTATGCTAAGTGAAGTTAGCCAAGCACAAAAGGACAAGTCTGATATGAGTCCACTGAGGTAAGATCGATTAGCGCAGTGGGTACAGAAGAAATGCTACTTAATACACAATTCACGGGTTGAGGTACAGGCACTTGGGGGAAATAGAGGTGGGCAGACCAAACCCAAAGATGCACATGGCATCCTACCTTAAAGAAAGGGATGAGGGGAGGAGACGAAAAATAAAATAAAAATAAAACAAGCAAACAAACAAACATGATGTGTTGGGGGAGTAGGCCACTAATCCAAGCATGGGGAGGATATTGTTTATGTCTCCACAGTAAAGGGAGTGAGAATGTACATTTCATCATGGCAGCACACAAAATGTTCAGGGCAATGTGCCTGCATGGAGCAACCCATTAATAGACAGGACTAAGGGCCAGCCCCTATCAGAGCTATGCTGACCACCTCCCCAGAAGGATGTGCTATAGAGGACAACACTGAAGCCACAGATTAGAGAGAGTGGCCAGTCTGCCTAGCCTACATGGGAGAAAACCTAGAAGGAAAGTCAGAATGAGAGATTAGACCCCATTATTTCACACCAATCCCTGAGGATGACATCCCTGCTCAGAGCAGCTGAAGCACAGAAAGGACTGTAGGGCCAACAACAGCCCAAGATATGACATCACCTCATGAGAGCTTAGCTTACAGAGGACACCTTTGGGGATATGGTGTGGGGAATGAGCCCAGTCTATCCCCCATACGCACACACAGTGGGGGGATCCAAGAAGGGAACTTAACAGATCAACAATGGGAGCAGTCATGAAGTCCCTGAGGAATCCGAAAACAGGAATCCCGAAAACTTCTTCCAAGAGAGACTTGTTTGTTCTTCTGGCAGTCCGTAGTATTTTCAATATTATTCACCAAGACCGTAATTTAAATGCCTCAATTCTTCTTAGGTCTTCGTATTCATTGTTTAAACTGCACATGGATATGAGGTGATCAAAAATAGCTTGGCTTGAATCAGGTTCACTTTAGTCTTCAAACTGTATCTTTGCCCTACCACACTTTAAAGAGTTTCAGCAGCTGATTCACCCAATGCAAAACATCCTTTGACTTCTTGACTGCTGCTTCAATGAGCAGTGATTTGTATTCAAGCAGAAGGAAATATTTGACAGTTTCAATGTTTTCTCCATTTATGGTGATGCTCTCCATTTGCCTGGCAAATATTTTTTAATTATATTTTTGAATATTTTATTTTATATGATATTGGTCTTTAATTTCTTCATTCTGTTGGATTCTCCTTTTTCTGGACATGGAACATGATCCAATAATTCCTGGAGCCTTGTTATTTGCTGACGTCTTCAGTGCAGTTGGCCTTTCCCCATCAGCACTATTGGGTATTGATTACATGCATCTTCTTGAAATTGTTGGATGTCAACCAGTTCTTGTTGGAACCGTGACTCTGTGTATTTTTCTCATCTTCTTTTGATGCTTTCTGCAGCTCAATATTTTGCCCATAGCAATTTTCAACTTTCAACCTTTGCTTTAGCTATATTCAAGAGCCAATTTCAGCATCTCTTCTGGCATTCATTCTGTTATTTCTTTTATATTTTTAAAATAACTTTTGGCTTTCTTCATGTATGATGTACTCGGTATCATCTCACATCTCGCTGGGTCTTATTTCAATATGCTAACTCTGTTCTGAAGATGTTCTTGAAATTCAGGTGAGATAAACTCCAAGTTGTATTTTGGCTCTTGTGGATTTGTTTTGATTTTTTCTATTTCAACTTGGATTTGCATATAATTACTTGATGGCTTGTTTCACAGACAGCACCTGGTATTATTTTGGATGAAGATACTGAACTTTCCCATGGCCTTTTAAGATGTAGTCAATTTGATTTCTGTGTATTCCTTTTTGCATGGTCCATGTGTACATTCCATGTGTACATTTGCAGTTTATATTGTTTACAATGAAGAGTTTCTTGGTCTTGCAAAATTTTCCCATGTGATATTCTGCTTCATTTCTATCACCAAAACAATGTTTTCCAACTATTGTCCCTTCCTCTTTGTTTCAAAATCTCACATTCCATTTGCCAATTATCCATGCATTTATTTGCATGTTTGATCAACATCAGACTGAAAAACAGTACAATTCTTGAATTTCTTTATCACTATTCTAGTGGTTGGTGGGTAAATTTGAATAATAATTGTATTAACTGGATACCCTTGTAAGCATATAGATGTTATCCTATAACAGACAGGCTTGTACTTCAAGATTAATCTTGAAAAGGTCTTTTAAATGACAAATTCAACTTTACTCTCTTACAGTTGTCATTTCTAGCATAGTAAATCATTAAATTATCTGATTCAAAATGGCCAATGTCAATCTCTCCCAACTCCTTAACTCCTAGGATATTGATCTTTATGCATGCTACTTCATTTTGATGACTTCCTATTTTCCTAAAATAATACTTTGAACATTCTAAGTTCTGATTATTAAAGGAAAGGATATTGGAAGCTATTTCATTTCATTTAGGGTTCTGTTACAACAGCATATGAAGGTCCTGAAAGCTTTACGTAATTCATATCATTATGGCAGCCTCTACTATGAGAAGGCTCATCTCTAATATTTCTACAAAGATAGATTTAGTTGTTCTTCCTAACATTCATGGTACTTTCAATATTCTTCAACAATCCATTATTCAAATGCATCAGTTCTATCAAATCTTCTTTAGTGTTCTGTATTCATTTCCAATCTTTACATACATATAAGGTGATTAAAAATAACATGGCTTGGGTCAGAGCACATTAATCTTCAAAATGACATCTTGACTCTTCAACATTATAAAGAGGTCATGTATAGTCAATTTGCACAATAAATACATCATTTGATTTCTTGACAACTGCTTTCTGGAAGGATAATTGTGGATCCAAGTAAAATGAAATCCTTTACAGCGTCAATCTTTGCTCTGTCTATCCTAATGTTAGCTATAGGTTCAGTTATGAGAATTGCGGGGGCGGGGTTAGATTAAGTTGCATTCCCATACTGAAAGCTACAGTCCTTGATGTTCATTAGCAAGTACTTCAAATCCCTCTTGCTTTCTTATGACAAGTTTGTGGCATCTGCTATCACAGATCAAACTAGATACAAATCCAAGTTCTTATCTTAAAGTAGATAAAACACTTCAGCTGATTACCATCATATCTTTCATCCTACTAATGATTGAAAATGATATCATAGGGGTATATTTATCTTGATTTTTCACTGAATTATATTTTATATTATATAGATACAACTATTTTAAGGATTGTTTATTATCATGTGGCGTAGTTCAGATCAAAGATTGTTATCTTTGTTTGCATTTAGAGCTGATCATAGATCAGTCATGAAGTCAAAGTCATATCCTCATATTAGCGTAATAAAGATAGACAAATAAATTGAATTTACTCAATATGATTAAGCTTCTTAGAATTCTCAGAATAATTTTATTAAATAATATGTTGATTATTGTTTTTATATCACCTGTTATCCATATAAAAGGAGTCCTCATGGTACAGTGGTTACACTTTGGGCTTTTCATCTGCATGGTCAGCAGTTCAAAACCACCAGCAGCTCTGCAGGAGAAAGACTGGGTTTTCTACCCCTGTAAATCATTACAGTCTCAGAAACCAACAGGGGGTGCTATGAGGCAGCATTTCCTAGATAGCAATGAGTTTGTATTTTTCTTTCATTAATCTATAGCATTCTAAAGTACTATTAATATTTTGCTCACCTCATGATGCTTGTGTGTATCTTTTCATCAAATAATATAAATTTGGGTAATCAGGATCATATACTGCAAGGCTAATATTCACTAGATTTAAGCCACATTTTATATTCACATATTTTCATTTGTAAAGGGTACAGTTACAGTTTAATATTTACATATTTTAGGCTTGAGTTATCAATAAATTAGCAGACACTAAAGTAGGATTTATATTAGAAAAGAAGATATGAAAAACTAGAACAAATTGAAATGGATCTAAAGAAGATCAAGTGTTAAATTTTAACATAGGATATTACAGTTTAATATAAGAAGTTAAATTTTAACCTAACTGCATCTGCACCAATCCACTTTCCAATGCATGCTGCATGTTATCAAGGCCATTCACGTCCCTGCTCCAAGGTCAGAGGCGATTCTCCAGGGGCTTAATCCATGTGTATTTCCTTTCTTTTCCTTTTAGCTGAAATGGCTTTGAAGTCAGTCTAAATGGAGATTAAATGATATTACATTTTGAACCACCACATCTGCATATTTACTTTACAATGCTTTCTGTCTGACAACAGGGCTAGTCCCAGCCCTCAATTATGATCATCCTTCATAGGTCATACCAGAAGGATCTAAAGGGGAAACTCCATTGGGCTTTACCTCAAACTCACTTGTGCACATTGGATTTAAGATTGAAACACTCTATTGTGAGAGTGAGCAGATAACTATAACCCAAGGGTATAGAATTGGCAGACATTTGGCTTTGGTTCGAATCTGTTTTCTTGAGAGTGTCCAATGAATGGTGGTTGGAACTACCAAATTCTACTGTGATGCCCTCCTTGCCTCATTAACACATCTATTAATCTGGTAGACACGACTCTGTTCCTATAAATGAATGTTATTGGAATACTTGTTCTATCACCATGCCCATTGTTTGTATAAATAGTATCCAGTCACTTAAGAGTTTAATCTGTACAAATCAACACTTCATATATTGTGGGTCATAGCTGGCCTATATTTGTACAATTTCCACTACTCAACAGAGTTTTAAATTCTATACCATTGGCTATAGCTAATGACACTATGAATGTGCAGTGGTTGCACACTGGGTTGTTGACTACAAGACTAGGGTTTCCACACCACCAGCCAGATCTATAGGCAAGGATAAGGTTTTGTAATCCAGTGACAATCTGCAGTCTCAGAGATTCTTAGGAGTAAAAAATAAATAAATAAATAAATAAATAAATAAATAAATAAATAAATAAATAGATAAGCATGGACTTGATAGCCCTGGAAGGGATGCCCCAGGGGGATGATTGATAAGGCTCTTGACAATGGCATTTCTAAAGTGAACCAGGGACATATGTAAACTATAGATGCATGAATGGATTTTGAGCTTGCAGATCATTTTAGCCTCAAGCTAATTACAATTAGTTTAATTGGCTTTTTACCAAGTGTTAGCCTAAATTATTTTGAGCGTATACCATAGTTTAGTGGCTGTGAGGAGCAGTAGACTGTGAAGGAAAAATTGCTGGAAGAAGGATCTTTGTTATAATTCAACATTTGGGGTGTTTTGTTTGTTTTTTTGTTTTGAACTGTATCTTGGAAATCAATCCGTTTATTCAAATAGTAAAGAAAGCACACAAAAGACATTTCAGCTTGTAAAATGAGGCCTACTCATCAGATGAATTTAGATAATGCCACGTGCTGTAGTTTATGCAGCCTGGGTCTTGTGGCAGATCAGCGACTTAAAGCAAAGTACATACCTCAAGATAGACGCCCTCTTCCCTTTCGTGCTAAGGTTAAATAAAGGAGGCATTGAAACAATGGGCCGTCACTATGTGCTCAATCATAGAAACGATTGTGAGGATGGCCCAGGTCTGTGTTGTGTCCTTCTGCCTAGGCTTGCTGTGAGTCACAACCCACTTGATGGGACCTAACAGCAACGCAACTGAAACAATTTTTATAAAAGATGTTTTCTGACCATTCAAAGTGACAATTGACATGTGTCTCTTAAAACAAATCTTGATCTAAAAGATAACTGTCCCCTTGTGCATATGGTCTATTTTAAGGATAATCCCAGAATCTGCTTACTTTTTGCAGGACTTGGAGAATAAAATAAGATTGGTGACTTCAAATACAACAAAAGTCAAGCATAATTTTAGAGAATCTCTAAAGAAGAATTTTATCATGGTAGTCATCATATTCAGGGGATGAAATACTATACAGTAAGTGCTGATGAGACAAGGAGAGCTTATTCAAAATCCTACCTGATATTCAGGCAGATTTGTAGAGAGCGTTAGGGACTAAGATCTAACTGTTTGCTTTATATGCCAATAATTTCTATATTATATGTGACCTATATTACATGAAAAACAGGTCGATTAGCAAGAACTAAATGCTTTAGACTCTGATAGATACACAGTCCACAATCACAATGAGAAATGAAATATTTTAGACAGGCTAGCCATGTGTCCAGCATATTGGCCACTAGCTACATATACCTAATAGCATTGAAAGAATGATGAAGAGCATGTTTGGGAATATGGGATAAAAATGTGCTGCAAATAAAATATATACACTTTAGTACCAAAAGTATAAATATTTAACTAACTTAATTTTTATTGATTACATGTTGATTATTTAGGGGTATATTATTAAAACATAGGTCGCTTCTTTTCTTTCTAATATAACATTTCCAAAATTATAAACTATGCATGTGAATCATAATTTCTTTTTATTTCACAGACTAGAACGGAAGCACTGGTGGCCTAATGGTTACATGTTGGACTGCTAACCACAAGGTCAGCAGTTCAAGCCACCAGCTGCTCCAGATGAGAAAGATGAGGCTTTTCACTCTTGTAAAAGATTACAGTCCTAGAAACCCACCATGCTAGCCTCTCCTATAGAGTTGTTATAAATCAGAATTGACCCAAATGGCCATGAGTTTGGTTTGAATTAGCATTTAGGTTAAACATCAACTTGGCTAACAGAAATCCTCCATATAGAAAAGCAGGTGCATTGTGATGGTAATTTTAAACAGGGCACAGGGAGTTGTATGATTCTAATATTTCCAGGTTTTGGGCTATTTATCTAAGAAGCCTGTTTTCATTTTGGGTGTATTCTTACTAAGTTGACCCACTTAATTTGATGGTTTGATAGCACTTCTTCCTGGATTGTGGTGACTAAGCACTGTTAGATTTTGTTTTGTTAACCATTCTTTCTATATATGTATCTATTTAGGCCATTGCCTCCTACTATTGTTTTCTTTCAATAACATTGTTATCAAATATCAAATGCATATTGGTATAACCCGGTGACAAAACAATGAAGAAGATTTTACAGAGACCGTTGTGAATTAGAGTTTATTTTCTGCTCTGAACAAAGCGGCACCAACAGATCCTTTTATATATATTTGTTGAATGTTTATTTTTGATTGAAACGTGTGTTGGGTATACTCTAATACCTCCACACAGGACACACCCCGTCTAGGGCCATTTCTTCTCTATCTGTGTTCTGAGAGCTGGCCTATGCAGCCCAGAAGCCTATCAATGCATTTCAATGATGATGCTCACAACGAATATTGAAAGTACTGCGGACTTCCGTAAGAAACAACAATTTGTGTTGGAAGAATTATGTATTTTGGACGTACTATCCAGAGATATCCCGAGAAACCCGGCACCTTGGTGCTGAGTGGATATGGGTTGGGCTGGGATCTGCGGGGTCAGAATGTAGAAACTACCAGGTGCTCCTCAAGAGAAAGCAGAACTGTCTACTTCCCATAGAGTTACAGTCTTGGAAGATCACAGTTTGACTCTGTCGTACAGGGTTACTAGGAGTGGGCATCAACTCGGTGGCCGTGAGTTTGAGTTTTCAGAGAAACCAGTCTCTAGCAGAGTGCATTATGCTTCATGAAGTGGAGAGGTGGAGACAAAGAGGAAGATCCTCAAGTGAGACAGATTGGCACAGTGGTTGCAATATTAGGTTCAAATGTAAATAACAATCGTGAAGATGGTGACTAGCCGGGCAGTGTTTTGTTGCTATGAGTAAACTGACTTGGTAACAGCAAAACCAACCTAGTTGTTAGCTCGAGTGATACAGAGAGCGAGACATCTTAGTAAGAAATGGTAGTTAGCCTGGGTGAGAGGTGATGGTATTCAAGCATCCATTTCAATCACAGTTCTCTCATTTGTTCTGCCTGTGCCATTGACTGAAATCGTTAGCCTCCCTGGAATATGTATGAAATTTAGATTATTATGAACTGATTCATAGAATTATTGTGACAATGAAAAGATAAATGGAATGAGAAAAAGAAATATTATGTTATACGAAATACTTCTTACACAAACGAAAACTATTCACATAGAAGAAGGTAATTGTGGAAGTATACCTTTATGGAAATTCAATTTGAATTAGCCATATATCTTTTCAAACACATAAAATTAAATCGTTGGTGCCTCGTTATAATTTGATTTAATTTCAATTTGAATAAACATCTGTAAAAATAATTAGATTGATGAGAGATAGAGACCCCTGGTTGTCTTATTTTTATGACTTTTAAGACTCATCCTTTAAGTGGTATAAATTAAATAAAAACTATGGTGAAGTTATTTATTGTTTCTAACTCATATTTAGTGGAAATCACTAGTTTTGAGATTTTTCTAAAAGTACTTTTTGATGTTTAGTTCACAGTATTGTGGACTAAGTGTAAAATATTTAAAACCAGAGAGATCTGGATTTGTAAAGTAAGTTTCACATTTTAAAAAATACATCTTAATTGGTTTCTCACAAGTTGTTATTAACATTAAATAAAAGAAGTATATATCACATATATAAATGCTCAGAATTCCAAATGCCTTTATAATCCACCTGAATCTCTTTGTCAATTCTCATTCAATAATAGCTGTGCTGTTTTTCAAAATACCTATGTTAATAATAATGCAATCTGAGCACAATACAAGCTTGTTCATAATTTTGTTTCAAAAAAGCAAAATAATAGCAACTTGTTTAAGGATGATATAGTTTTGTTTATTTTTAAGCAGCATAATTTTATTTTTTAATAATGCAGTTGCTCTAAGATGTAGCCTGGAATTAATGAGTACCATCTTTGTTGCAAACAAAGTTTATTTTATTTTCTATTTTAATTATTAGAGGGAATATGCTGAACTGCAAAAATTAAGCTTTCCCATTCCACTTTAATTATATTAAAGATTTTACTTCATGATAATAATTTAAATTATTTTCACAAACTTTCAATTTAAACCATGTCATATTATTAAATATATGTACATGAAGTGTTTTTTGTTTTAAAGATGGAAAAATACCAGTATGGTTTTGCTCCTCACATTTTTTTCTTTCTTTTTAACTCTTTCCTCTTGAGAAATGCACAACACATAATTATTTTGGGGCAGCCCACATCATTGATATGTATTATTTCTTTAAACTTATTATTCTTTAAATACATTTAATAAATTTTCCCGTGGAGAAGCATAATGGATTAATCTGTGAAAGTATAATTTTAAAAAGAAAGACAGGTTTACCATTTTTGCCTTGAGCTTGGAAATTGTAAACAATCACCAGATTGAATACTTCATGCTGACTATATGAAGCATTTAGTTTAAATAAACCACTAATATTTGTACTTTTTTCTGTGGACTGGACATTGGGATACTAACTGCAAGGTTGGTGCCTCGAATCCACCAGCCTAGCGTTAGGAGATGATGATGAGACAATTTGTTTATATCAGGATTAACAGTATTGGGCACCCTGTTCCTTATAATGGAAAACACTCAACAGTAGTGGCTTTGATTTTCTTGTTTTAATAGTTACAAAGTTACAAAAATTTAGCTCCTAATCAATAAATCTCTTTTTTTAACAGATTTCTTTTTTTTAAATCATTTTATTAAAGGCTCGTACAACTCTTATCACAATCCACATATACATCAATTGTGTAAAGCACATTTGTACATTCATTGCCCTCATCGTTCTCAAAACATTTGCTTTCCACCTAAGACCTTGGCATCAGTTCTTCATTTTTCCTCTCCCTCCCCACTCCCCGCACCCTCATGAACCCTTAAAAATTTATAAATTTTTATTTTGTCATATCTTTCTCTGTCCGACATCTCCCTTCACCCACTTTTCTGTTGTCTGTCCCCCAGGGAGGAGGTCACATGTAGATCCTTGTAATTGGTTCCCTCTTTCCAACCCACTTTCCCTCTACCCTCCAAGTATCACCACTCACACCACTGGTCCTGAAGGGATCATCCGTCCTGGAGTCCCTGTGTTTCTGGTTCCTATCTGTACCAGTGTACATCCTCTGGTCTAGCCAGACTTGCAAGGTAGAATTGGGATCATGATAGTGGGGGTGGGGTAGGGGAGTAAGCATTTAGGAACTAGAGGAAAGTTGTATTTTTCATTGCTGCTACATCACACACTGACTGGCTTATTTCCTCCTCAATATCCTTCTGTAAGTAGATGTACAGTGGCCTAAAAATGGGCTTTGGGTCTCCACCCCGCACTCCCC
>NW_022103911.1:4462483-4465585 GCF_000313985.2 Echinops telfairi | reverse complement strand
CTTGTAGTTAGTTCAGGGAGTGTTTTCCAGTCCAGTCTGTTGGGGCTATTTCCCTCTCTCAGTTCATCAATCCCTTCTCCCAACAACACACACAAATATCACAACAGATGAAGAATGGACTTGTTGAATCTTTTCAACTAAATGCTTAGCCTTTACTAATAAATGTAGATAGCAGATGTATGTATCTAAAACTTTTGGTATTAGGAAAGAACCCTCCCATTTTGGTTTGCTTATCCAAATAATGAGTATTTTGTGTAAGATGAGCCAAACTATGGTAGTATACCCACTAACAGCAAGGGAATGCTCACCCAAATAAACTGGGCTCTGTAATCCCCCGCAAGTAAGTCTTTGAAACAAGGTGACTTTGAGGACACTATCGACAGCTAATTAATAAATGTATGAGTAAATACAGACGTATTTTTGATGTTCTGAAAATTAAAAAGCATAAATTTGACATATTTGGAATAAAATATTTTCACCAGTTTAATTCTCTGAAATGATTTTCCCAAATTAGTTTACCTACATATTTCATATTCATAAATTGACCTGGATTATGCTGTATTGCAGAAAAAATTCTAAATGAACTTTACTGCTATTATGCAATGAATAATATGTAACAATAACACTAATATGCAAACTACTAGTAGGTTGGAACCTACTATTCAAATTAAAGTTTAAACAATAAAACGTAGGAAAGGGTAAATGTAATGTTTCTCCCCTGTGATATTAGGTTAACGGGCTATTGTTCTGGAGATTGATTCTCAATTGTGCTGAGCCAGAATAGCCTGAATTGTTGCCATTTATTTCAGCCGGTCAAGAATCTTGGAAAAAATTCAGTTGTGACTTTGATTTCAAATTAGCAAGACAAGCAATGGCTCAAAAGACAGAGTAAAATCCAGGTATTTCAATTAATGTTTTGATAACTTTTTGAAGAATTGAGAAAAGTAACAATTTCCATCTTTCTCTAGCCTGAATTTCTCCATTTTATGCATTCCATTTATTAAAATTAAAAAGAAGTGCTTTTTTACATATCTGCACATCTAGACCCCACCATTCTGGAATGTCCTCTGCACATCATTAAAACCAGATGTTTTGAAATGTCACTGTGCCTATACTGAAATGATTATAAAACAAGAACGTTATTTTTTTTCTCTCTAGACTGTTTCTGCTCAGAGAAGACTGCCAGATTCAATTGGTTTGGAGGACTGTTTTATTTCGAATAGCATGAAGTTGGTTCAAGATTCAAAATAGAGATTTTTTTTTTAGTGTCAAGCACAGTACAACATTGCCTTATAGGACTTTAAAAAAAATATTGTATTATAATTCTTGTATTTTACCCACATATTTGCATTACTTAGGATTTTATTTGTGATTATTATTATTATGTTTTGATTTATACATTAAGTGATTTAATTTTTAAAAGTGACACTTCTAGAAATGAGGATTTGTTATCTACCCTCTCGTGTATGGATTTGTTCTTTTCCATCTTTGTTATGGACAGTATGAGTAAAGCTTGACTATTGTAATATATCTAAAAGAAACATAATATAGCTATTTTCTATGTATGTGCTCATTCTTACTATACTCAATGAAATGTTGTATAGCAATTAAGTGTTTATTGATTGTCACCATTGACAAGATGGATTCAGAAGAGGACATAGAAGGATATATATTATTGCTGACCACATGTATCTTGGCTAACAGCAAAAAATATTGGGGAGATACTTAGTACTTGTGACTTATGCTTTATTGACTAAGCAAAGGCATTCAGTTATGTGGGCCTTAACAAACTATGTATAATGTTGGAAAGAATTGGAATTCAGAAACACTTAACTGCTCGTGCAGAAACTGTATATTGACTTAGAGACAGTCAAAGGAACAGAACAAGGTCATCCTGCATGATTTAAACTCAGGAAAAGTGTGTGTCAGGGTTGTCTCCTTTCTTCACACTTATTCACTATGTAGCTGAGCAAGTAATCAAAGAAACTGGCCTATAAGAAGAAGAACAGGCCATCAGGATTGGAGGATGGCTTATTAACCACCTGCAATATTCAGATGACATCACCTGGCTTGCTCAAAGTGAGGAGGACTTGAAGCACTTACTGATGAAGGTCAGAGATAACAGACTTAAATCTGGATTACAACTCAATGTAAAGGAAACTAAAATTCTCACAACTGGATCCTTAGAGATCATAATAAATGGAGAAAAGTTTAAAGTCAAATATTTCATTTTGCTTGAGTCTACAATCAATTATCAGGAAACAGCAGTCAAGAAATCAGCATATTGCACTTGGAAAATCTGATGCACAGACCACTTTAAAGTGTTCAAAAGCAAGGATGTCACTTGTGCCTGATCTAAGACATCATATGTATGTGAAAGTTATATAATGAATATGGAAACCCCCAGATTGATGCATTTTAATTATGATTCTGGTGAATAATATTGAAAGTAATGTGGGCTTCGAGAAGAACAGACAAATTTGTTTTGGAAGAAGTACAACCAAAACGCTTCTTAGAAGACAGGGTGACCAGAATTTGCCACATATATTTTGGACATGTTATCAGGAGAGACCGTGTCTCTGGAAAAAGACATCATGCTTGATAAAGTGGAGGGTCATCAATTAAAAGGAAGACCACTTAGGAGATGCAGTGACATAGTGATTTCCACAAATAATTGAAACATAACAATTGTTAATTGTGCAAGACCCTGCATTGTTTCATTTTGTTGTACGTAAGATCTTTATATGAGTAAGAACTGACTTGAAGGCACCTAACAATAAAATTACATATGAAAAATAATGCCATTCTAAGAAAGTTCATTATTGTATATGTGTATATTGTGCATTAGAGAGTAGGACAAAATGTATTTTAAAAATTCAATTTCTGACATGTAAACTATCTAGGTCTGTACACATCCGATGGAGGCTTTCCATCTCTTTAGTGTAACAACAAAGAATGCTGGCTGTTTTATTTGCATGATATCAAAATGGCAGTCCTTAAGGGATTGATTCAGGTATTGTTCCTATTCAATATTTTCTGAGTTTAGAAACAAAAGTATGAAGATAGGATCATGGCTGGAAGATGAATAGGGTAACATTTTAT
>NW_022103911.1:4444275-4462264 GCF_000313985.2 Echinops telfairi | reverse complement strand
TATTGTCTCTGCTTTCAAAATTTTGGTGTGAAATTATTAGATTTATCAACATGGAATCGATAATGCTGGTAGTGGAAAATAAAGGGAGAAAAGATACATTTGAAGAGTAAAGTGCACACAAAAAATAAAGCAGATTCTTTAAGATTAAATTAATATTTTCTCAAGAGAAAAATCAGCTGCTTTCTTGGGTCTATTGCCCAGCATCGCCTGATTGTTTACAGCAGGAGCTGTTTTAGCAAACTGCTCTTCTGGGCGGAGAGTTTTGAATGGGCTTATTTTGCTATTGACTGCGGCATTGCTTCATTTCATTTGCTTGAATTATGTAATTCTTTTCAGTAAAAATATCATATTGAATTTTGCATTCATTTTACTTAAGATTCAATACAAAAGGCTTTAGTCTCTCTTGGGTTACTAAAACCAAAGTGTTTTGTACTTTTAACTAAAATCTATCGGGTATGGGCCAAATAAACATGTGATTTTTGTATGGATCTGGCAACATTAGCCTACTAGTTTCTGTTTCATAATCTGAAAGTTCTGTTACTTAAAATGGTTTATGAATATACAAACACTCTCTTTAAAGATATTGGAGAAAATTTGAAAGGAATTTTTGTTGATTTTTAAATTGAAATATGAAAGACACTTAAAGAACTTGCTCTATATTATAATCATCTTTTTATTTTCCACCCTTCTTCTTCTCCTCCTCCTCCTCATTCTTTTATGCTAATGGTTTTACTAAACATGCTATTTCTCATTTGATAGGATTATATTTTTTGGTAAGCTTCATAAATCGAAAGGTACAATTGATTTTTTTGCTTATATTATATTTTGCAGTAACACTTCTGAGACAAAATGCTTTAGCAATTATTATAAAAAGATAAATGCTAACTATTTTGTATATAAGGCAAACACTAAATAGTTCCTATGTTTTATGATTTGAATATTTTAAAAGAAAAGTAACAACAATGAATAGTGTATACATACATTACTGCCTACTTTTTGGCTAAAGGTACTTGGTACTTCCTAATAAATTTGAAGTACAAATTTAATTGATTTAAAAATTATTTAAAGAAAAAAAGTTGAAAACAAATCATCTATTCTGAGACATTTTATGTAGACAAATCTTGAGATTCAATCTTGTCCCAGTAAAGATTTTATTTGAACCTGATTGTGTCTGGCTAAATTAAATCCCTAAAATAAACACAAGCTTGGGTGTTTGTGGTAAAAGAAGCAGTGGCTCATTAAGTAAGCATTGAAGTTTACGGGTTCTTATCTTAAGCATCCTTTTGCATCAGGAAGCAGTAAATATGCCACCAATGATAGTTATTAAAAACTCTCATGATCATGATTACAGAATTCTAAATACCCCCTCTTCTTTTCACAAAAAAATGTTTCTCATATCTGATTTTCAATGATGTTTTCAAGTTAATAATACGTTTTATATGTAGCTATGTTGAAACATATTTGATTGGTAGACAGTGTATTTACCCCTAGATCTTCAGAGATTTGAGCTTCTCATTACTTGTCTTACTTCTTTATATCGAGGAATTTGCTAATCCATTGACTGCATCACATTTCTAAGCATATTTTTGAAAACCTCTTCAATGACCATATTAACTTATTTTAGAATATTTTGGATGTCTCCCAAAGAAAAAAGAAACTGCCACTAATCAATGGAGCCCTTGTAGTGTAGTTATTATTGTCTGGCTGCTAACCCCAAAGTCAGCTGTCTGAAACTGCCAGCTGCTTGGAGGGAGAAGATGAGGCTTTCTACTCCCATAAAGAGTAATAGTCTCAGAGACCCACGGGGGCAGTTCTAACCTGTCCAGAGGGTCACTATCAGTCAGAATTGACTCAATGAGTATGACTTTGTTTGTTGGTTTGAGTCAACAGAAATAAGGATATTCTATAAAAATATTGGTAAATTAGATCTCTGTTAGGTTTGGAGAATTTAGAGTATAACTCTTGACATAAGAGTACATGTTCACTCCATTATAACCAACATTGGAGATGAATACTTATGCAGATGCATGTACTCATCTTTAAAATCTATATTCCCACTTATTAAAAATAATATCAAATGAATCGTAATTACTATGACCCCAAAGTGGATAACACATGGGATATAGAAAATGCTGGTTCTTCTGATGCCCCAGCAATACCAATATATATTTTTCAATCACATTATAGAACTATGCATCACATTGAAAAACCCTACCAAATCCTGAGTCTGAAATGTTGTTTAGTCTCTTGTCTGAAGAGATAGACATGTTCTTTTCCACTAAAGAAATGCTACAGGCTAAAAGATAACAATTGTGTTTTTTATATTTAAAAAAATTAGGCATAGAATTTTGAAGTGGGCAAAATTTTCTTTAAATTGATTTGTCTACCTTTTATTCAAATATGTATTACACACATTTAAATAAAAAGTCAACTCCCTGGAATTCTTTTCATTAATAAGGGTGTCGTGGATAAAATTGTGTCCCTCTTAAAATTATGTATCAGTTTCGCAAAGTCCTGATGGCCACTATTGTCTGATTATCCTACATTATGTGATATGTTGTAAATCTTAACCTCCATCTGCGGTTAATAAAGAAAAACCAAGTATAGGTTATAGAGCCATCATTTTTACTTATTTACCACCCTCATTCAGGTCATATCCCTTGTCTCACTTAAGTGAAGGTTCTTTGATGTGTGGCATAGACATAATCTCTTGGGTTGGTGACCCTAAAGAATGCACAAATTATAGAACAATATTATTAAAAACACAAGTAAATATAATGTTGCTGAAGATCATACAATCGTTACTGACAGGGAGCTGCCAGAGGCTCCAACTGGATTTAGAAGATGTGGAACAAGGGATATCATTGCTAATGTCAAGTGGATATTGGCTGAAAGCAAAGAATATGAGAAAAAAATGTTTTCATGTATTTTATTTATTAGGAAAAAGAAATTCAACTGTAGGGAGCATAAAGAGCTATGAGAATCCTTGAGAAGAATGGGAAGTCCAGAACATTTCATTGTGCTCATGAGTAAATGATACATGAGTCAAGAAACAGTTGTGCAAACAGAATAAAGGAAAATTGCCTGATGAAAAATCAGTAAAGGTATGTGTCGGGGTTTTATCCTCTCATCATACTTAATTAATCCGTATGCTCAGCAAATCATCAGAAAAGCTGGCTAGTACGAAGAAGAAAGAGGCATCAGAGTTGGAAGAAGGCTGCACAACCTCGCTTATTATGCCAATTCCTTTATGTCGATGCTTTCAGCACAGCGTGGCCTTCTTCCTTAAGTATTGATAGTTCTTACTCATGAGCCACTTTCTAATGTGGTTGAACTTTGACTTTATTTACTTATTTATTTTTGTACATTGAATCTGCATATCTCTTCCAAATTCTACTGATGATTTCTTGCATTTTTCAGTTTTGAGTTCATTGCATGCTCCGATGTTGCAACATATTGATAAAATGTCCCTGCTACTTCTTTCAGCTGGGAAAATGCATATGTATTCTTCTCTCGGGTTTTCGAAAAAGAAGATCTTTGCACATTTCATCATGTCATCATTTGAAATCTTTTGTTCTGCTTTTTTGTTTTTCGAATCTCCATTCACTTTAATTATTCTGCAGTTTGAGTAATTATTGTAGATTCTCCTGCAAAATATATTGTGTCTTTTCTTTTTACTGATATTTTAAATTACTTTTCATTTTTCTCATGTATCGTTTTCTTAATCCCTTTCCAATTCTTCTGCACTGTAGTAATTAGTGATCTGTGCATGAAATCAGTGTTTAAGCTGGCCTCTCTAGCTGGTGTTTGGTGCCTTCAAGTTGATTCTTTTGTAGCCCAGAACTAAACGCTGCCTAGTCCCGTTCCTCAGCCCAGTCATTGCTACATTTGAGTCCATTGTTGCAGCCACTATGTCATCCCATATCCTTGATGAGTTTCCTTTTGGATCCCTGACATTTTACTTTACCAAGCATGTGTCCTTTTCAAAGTCTGTGTCTCTCCTGAAAGTATGCCCAAAGTACATGAGAGGATGCCTCGCTCTTCACCCTTCTAAGGAGAATCCTGCCTGTGCTCCTTATAATATAGATGTACTTGCTTTTCCTCAAGTCCACGATACTTTCAATATTCTTGGCCCGCGCCATATTTCAAAGGCATCCATTCTCCAGTCTTTCTGAGTCAGAGTCCAACTTTCGCAGGCAATTGAGATGATTGAAAATATCACAGCTTGGCCAAGCACACCTTAGTTTTCAAAGTGGAAAATGTTGCTTTTCCACACTTTAAAGAGATCATGTACAGTAGATTTGTCCAATGTCATGTGTCATCTGATTTCATGACCCTAGCTTTGAAAATATTGACTGTGAATTCAGGCAAAATGAAATCCTTGAAAACTTCAACCCTTCCTCTTTTTATCAGAATGTCTACTGTTCCAGTTGAGGGGATTTGGATTTTAAATCCATATTGAAAGCTACCGCTGTTCATTTTCATCAGTAAGTGCTGCAAGCCCTCCTTAATTTCAGTAAGCAAGTTGTGCTGTCTGCATATTGCAGGGGAGTTAGATGCCTACTTCCAACATGCTGCATTCTTGTTTGTGTAGTTCAATATAGAGATTGAATAAACACAATGAGAGGACACAACCCTGAGCTACATCTTTCCTAAAACTGAAGCATGGGCCTTCCCTTGTTCTGTTCATGTGACTGTCTCTTGGTTCATGTTCCTTCTAACACAATGAAGTGTTCTAGAGTGACCATTTTTATTCTTCTCAGTGTCGTCCACAGGTCAGAAGGGTCCACAGAGTTGGCTGTTTACATAGTCAATGAAACCCAAGTAAACATCTTTCTGGTATCCTCTTTCAGCTAAGAGACATCTGATATCATCAACGATATCCCTCCCAATATGTTCTTTTCTGGATCCAACTTGAATTTCTGGCAACTCCCTCTCTATGTACTGCTGCAACTGTTGAGTTATCTTCAGTAAAATTTTACTTGCATGTGACATAAATGATTTTTTATGAACAGTTTTATTGGGACATAATTGAAATATCATACAATTCAAAAGTTCAGTCATATCAAGAAAAGTTGTACACTAACACAATAAATTTTAAAACATTTTCTTATTTCTTGTACTTCTTGTTATTATCTCCCCATTCCTCCCCAACTTTCCTTGTCAAACCCCCGCGGAACCAAATCCAGTTACTGTCTCCATAAATTAACCCATCTTGGATTTATATAAAAAACATACAGAAACAAAATACAAATAGTCAAAAAAAGCTAGTAACAATTACAAAATGAAATAGTGAAAAATTCCAGTTCAAAAGAAAACAGAAAATATTAAAAAGTTGTACAAGTATAAAATGGGTCAAAAGGAGATCGAGTGATACATTTTAACTTAACTATGTGTGGTATAATCCACTTTCCAATTCACTCTATGGTAGTAAGGTTATTCACATCCCTGGTCTATGTTCAGAGGGAATTCACCTGAGGCTTAAAATACATATATTACTCCTTCACTTTTATTTTTCCTTTCTTTTTAAAAAACTGCTATAACTTTTAAATGGGTCAAAAGAGAGATCAAATCAGATGTTACATTTTAACCTGGCCATATCTACTATAATCATCTCTATAAAACTCTCTGTCTTATAATAAGGCTATTCATATCCCTCAACTATGGTCTGAGAGAAATCACTAGAGGCTTAATCTATGTGTGGATCTTGCAACTGGATCTTGGGCTTCCATAGCCTTCTGCAAACGAGATCCTCACAACTTAAGATCTGATGCCAAGCCCTCCTTCAGATTTGGATGAATGATTGACAACATTTGAATCACACAAATTGGTATGCTCCTTTCATGTGGACTTAGTTGATGCCTCACTTAGATGGCTGCTTGTTTGAAGACAAGCCTTTAAGATTGCAGATAGTCTCCTTTTTGATATCCAGGCACCACAGAGTTTCTTCCCCATGTTTTGCTATAGCACTCATTATATGCAGGGATTTCCTCATAAAGGCCAGTGTTAAGCAGGACCCCTATTTAAGAATCAATTGTGGGGTTAGAATTATGGTGAAACTACAAGCCTAAAATCCATTCATATATCTATATTTTCATGTATCTATGGTATAGTTGGCTCTGATTCACCTTAGAGATAGCATTATCATTTTATGTTAGAGAACATTATCAATCATCTCCCTAAGGCATAAGGTCATTCTACTGATATTGTCATTAATTTGGCCAATGGTAAAGAATTTAAAGCACAATTGAGAAAAGAAGATAATACAAGCCTAGGCTGGCTATGAGCTGCAATACATAAATTATTGACTTGCGCAGATTAAATTTTTGAGCATGCGGACACTATTTACACAAACAAGGGGGACTGATGATAAAGTGAATTTTTCAATAATATTAATTGACAGTGGAAGAACCAGGCCTACCAGATTAATACATATTTCAATAAAGCAAGAAAGGCAAGAAAAGCGTGAAATAGAAAGTATACAGTAATTCAATGACTGCCAGTTCTATAACCTTGTAGCAGTTACCTGCTTCTTCTCACGCTATGTCGTTTGGGCCTGAAGCACAAGGACTATAGGTGAATTTGAAACAGAGCCCAGTTGACTTCATGGGCTTTCCACATCGAGTCCTTTTGGTGTGGCCCATGAAAGATGTTGTGCACCTCAAAAAAGAGTCTAAACTCCCAGTAGTCTGTAGCACATGGTCTGGGTCAGCAGGGACTGGACGGAAGCTAAGGCTAAAGTGTCTCATTAGGAACATAGCACCAGGAATATTCTTACCTTTTGTCGATATAGGTATTGTTACACTTTTGTTTTTTCAAATTGGAAGATTGATCCTCCTCATTTTCCTACCAATAGAAAGCTGACCCCACCTGAACTGAGATCTCCTCTGTCATAGTGCTTTCTAAGATGTGCGTATACAAGGATATTGAATGCTTCATGAGTGTAAGTCAGGCTCTCTACCACATTGTTTGACAGACTGGGCTAGTGGATTGCATGAACTTGAAGCATAAGCCTGCCTTCATCTTGGTGTTTATACTTATAGTCGCGTACTCATACAATATTTATTCTTTTGTGAGTAGTAATTTCTGAATTAAGTTTGGTCACCTTTCTTTGAAATTGTCACAAAAATTGATCTCATAAAATTAGTTGGCCAGGTGTATCCTCAAATGTCTTGCTTAGATGAATGAGTGCTTTCAATCAATGTTTCATCTACTTGTTGAAACAATTCAATTCCTGAATCCTTGCTTTTAGTTACAATCATCAGTATAGCTTAGATTTCTTCCTTCAATCCCATTAATTCTTGATTAAGTGGTACCTTGATTATAGTGGTGGAATGTCAACCAGCCCTTGTGGTACAGTGACTCTGTGTATTCCTTCCATCTTCTTTTGATGCTTCCTGAAATAGTTCATCATTTACCATAGAATCCTGCAATATTGTAACTCAAACTTTGGATTGTATTCTTATTATCTTTCAGCTTGAGATATGCTGAATGTGTGCTTTTAGTTTTTTAATTCCAAGTTTATACACATTTCATTATAACATTGTACTTTGTCTTCCTGAATTCCCCTTTGTAGTTTTCTGTACTGCTGCTTTATTTAATCACTTCCCCCCTTTTGCTGTAGCTATCCTATATTCCAGCACAATTTGCTTGGTCTGCTCTGGCATTTACACTGATCTTTTCTCTCTTGTCTTTTTATTGACATTTTACTTTCTTCATGTATGATGTTCTAAATGTTATCCCACAACGTATGTCTTCTTTCACTAGTCTTCAATGTACCAAGTCTGCTCTTGAGATGCTTTCCAACTTCAGGTGGGGTATTTTAAAGGTTATATTTTGGCTCGCATGGACTTTTTTTTCTATTTTTGAAATTACTTACGAGCAAGTGATGGTCAATTTCACAATAACCCACTTGCTTTATTTTAGCTAATATTTAGCTTCTCCTTTATCTCTGTTCACACATCACTAATTTTATTCTGTTGCGTTTTTCTGGGAAGCCTCACGTGTACAGTTACAGTGCAAGTTATTGATAAAGGTAGTTACAATAAAGTCATTGTTCTTGCATAATTCTATCACGTGTTCTCCACTGTCAATTCTTTCACTAAGGCTTATTTTCCAACTACTATTCTTCCTTCTGTTTCCAACTTTCATATTATAGTCACTAAGGATTATAAATATACCTTAATTCTATGTTGGATCAATTTCAGATGAAGAAATTGATAGGATTCTTCAAGCCAGTCTTCTACACAAAAGCACCAAGCTTTAATTGCTCCATGGACTGGGGAGTCTGCCACTGTGATCCATGCCCTGGTTCCTGGTTCTGATGCTGCTCCTCTGATAGTACAGCAGTCATCTGGTTCCAGGAGATTCACGATGCAGCTATCGTGTGTGCCAAAGCTGCACTCCACTCCTGGCTGTTGCTGGGAATGAGATTCTTCCACCTGCTTCTCAGGGAGCTCATTTTATATATAGCAGGACACCATGCAAAAAAATCTTGTTTGAAATTACTCACATGTGAATCCTATCAGTATCTTCTCCCCTCCACATCCTCTACACCCCCATTTTGCCAAATCCATGCACAGAAAGGTCATTTGGTGGGAGTTGGAGTCTTTGGCTAGAAGAGCCACATTAAGTAGCTCATTGTCCCTGCAATAGGAAGAAAGTTGCCAGACTTATTTTCCCAATCTGTCTTAGTCTGGATGCTCTGCTGAAATATGTCCACCGAGAGGGACCTTCTCATATTTGAAATACTAATAACAGAACTGCTATCTTTTAGGCCAGATTAATTTACCAGAATACAATGAAGCTACCAACTGGTGATGGAATCTTGTTATAATGTGATAAAAATGACATTTGTGCTTTTAAAAATGCGTAACTCCGGTCTAATAATGAAAATAAGCATTAAACAAACATCAATTAGGATCATTCTACAAAGTATATGACCATAACTCTTCAAAAAAATACCAAAATTGTCAAAAACAAGGAATTAATAGAAACCATCACATTCTATAGCATACTAATACATGATAAATACATACAGTGTTTCCCTGATCATATAATAGAAAAACATAAGTAAAACTAAGGGATCTAAATATATTATGAACTTTAATTGGTGGAAATATAATATTTGTTCATTGGATGTGGCAAATATAATATACTAATAAAATATATTAGTAACAGACAATATTGGTTATGAATTTTAGGGAAGATGCAGTTTCTTCACAACTTTGCTATCAATTTAAAACTCTTTTAATAGAAGAGATTTACTTGAAAAAGAGAAAAAAATAAACTAGTTAAATAAAATTAAATTATATGGATTTTATATCAGAAAAATTTAATTAAAATGTCTAAATTCCTATTATTTTCATTTCACCAGTTCAAATGATTGTGGAAAAATACATCAAATCATTAACATAATTTTAGGCACAGTTTGTAGACAATAGTATTAGTAATCTCACTCCACTGTTATTCTTCCACAACAAATATTAGTATTCTTATTAGTAAGTTAAAAATACTACAATTCTGTGAAGAGCACTGATGGATGATTATTCATTGAGGAAGTGAAAGTTATTTAAACCTATGACTCTATGATATGTGCTTATTATAAGCATGCTCAATTAAATGTATACCATTTGTGATGGTTAATGTGACCTGACAATATGGCTAGGCCACGATGCTAAATATTATGTAATCATCCTCTATTTATGCTAAGATGTAAGGGGAATTTCCTTGGGGTTGTGGTCTACCTTATTAGAAATGGATGTCCTAACAAAATACTCAATATCTCTCCCCATTTCTTTTCCTTCTACTCTCTCTTTCTTTCTTGAGTCTGCATCTATCTTGTCATCTTATGATTTTCGGTCCTTGGGACGTAATCCAACAGACTACCCTCTGATCTATAAATTCTGGGATTGTTCAGCTCCCGTAATCCTCATAGCCTGCTTTTGTCCTGTGAGTTATAGGTTTATCAGCACTGCTACTGTATGATTCAGGATATGCGCCCAGTTGGATGCCTAACCCATGAATTAGGGAGTTAAAAGTTTCCACCACTGTGTGAAGTATTACATAGAATTTCCTTGAAAGAAAGAAATACATATATATACACAGGATTGTTTGCTATGAGTCAGAATTGATTCGATGTCAGTGTGTTTGTTTTTTTGGCTTTTGAGAGAACCTTGCATAGTTTCAAAACATTGTCAAATACTGAAGGTCCAGTGAATGGAAGCAAAACATCATCTGTGATAGTGCCAGAATTACAAATGCTTGGATGTTACTTTGAGGGCTAAGTTGCACCTGACCTAAGACTTCGTATTTTCCATTGCCTCATATGCATGTGAAAGTTGCACATTGGATAAAGAAGATCAAAAAAGAATTAATGCATATATTGTGGTGCTGGAGAATATTGAAAGTAAATTCTATCTTGGAAGAAGTAGGACCAGAGTGCTCCTCAGAGACAAGGATTTCGACATTTCATTTCACATACTTTGGAAATATTGTCAGGAGAGATTAGCCGCTAGGGAACGACATCATGGTTGGAATAGTGGAGGGGCAGAGAACAAAGAGCGTCCTAAATGGCCACAACAATGGGCTCAGGCATAGGAACAAGCATGATGACAGGAGAGGTCTATTCACTATTTCCTTCTGTTGTTCACAGGGTGGATATGGATTGTAGCCATTGTAACCGACTGAACGGCATCTAAAAACAGCAACAACAACATCTGAGAACACAACTGAAGGCCTCATCTCTATTTTGTGGAAAGCAATAAAATATGTTCTGTTTAAAATATACTTCTAATGCAGGTAATCAATATTTTTGAAACATGTTCAAAAAGAAAGACTAAAAGGAGAATAGATCAAATAACCTACCTCTGACAATATAGGATGCCATACACTTAAATTGTTGGATGTCGAATCTGGCAGTATCCATGTCTTTTAACAAATAAATCTTTTTACCAGAATGTTCAAGTCAGCTAAAATGCACAACAGATCAATTTAAGTCAGATTGCTTTAATGCAAGCAACTCTGTTGTTGGTCACAGACACTAAAGATGCAGGTTTAAGAATCCGAATTAGAATCGGAATCCAATTTCATTTCCCCCTTTTGACCTACCCATATACAATAGTTTTTCTGTCTTTTCTCTACCTTTGTGATTTTCTCTAAAAGTGTATATATATCTAACTTTGTGTATTTGAGGATGATTATACTCTACCCACATATTCATAAATTTTAAAATAAACATAGATTGTTTGTGGTTAAAGCGGAAGTTCTCTTACCTTTCAGACATGTGGCCCTAAATTCAAAGAGCTAGCTTTGGGGAAATCTAAACATATTTTATCTACTTCCATCACAGCTGCTGGGATGTATCGCTTACAGCTGGGGTCAGTGCCTATACTGCAAGCCATGAAACACACCACGGGTCTTGGTAAAGACATTTATATTCAACTGTCTGCCATGTGGCTCATCTCCACAATCCATCAGATGGTTGCAATAGCATGTGCATAGAATTGGTATATCTGCAACAACGCACATGTGTACAAAGAAAATCTTAATGGTGTCTAAGCAGCTATGAAAAAGGAATATCTGAAAACTTCTAAGAAAAAACAAAGGAACTATTAGGTGAAACATATGCAGATGTTTTTAGCATCTTAGTACCTCTATTCTTTGTCTTACACTAGCAAAATAAATATTTTAAAATATGATTTTTTCCAATATCAAGAAAACATTACTATTATTAACCAGCTTAAATTACTTCTAGGTAGCCATTTTTAAAAATAGCAATATTCTGAAATCTCTGGTTAATATTTACTTAACAACCACGGGGGCAATTTTACTCCGTACTAGAGGGTCGTAGAAGTGGGTATCCACTAGACGTACTGCAAAGCCCTTCCTCATATGATTGAACAATGGAATTGTATGATCTGTGAATTATGTTGCAATCAAACTATAAAAATTATATATACAGAGATATTTTTAAAGGAAATGGCTGTGAAATTAGCAGTTTCCAACAGCATGTGTCAGACATCAAACTGTAGGCTTCCCTTGACTCACATGGTTTCAGAGGCTAATAAATCCCAAATCAGCAGGTTGGATAACTGTTAACTTACATCCCACAAACCACAGGTTACAGAACGACAAATTAGACACAGAAGCAAGAGAAGAAGAGTTTTGCCAGAACATTAACATGTAGTGTATGCAGGGTGCATTCCCTGAGAAACTTACCTTTCAACTCATCAGTTACTGTCATCAGATAAGAAAATGGAGGATGATTACAAGAATCATGGCCTAGCCAAGTTGACACATACCCTTTAGCATAACATGGACACACCTACTGGTTGTTGTATAAACGTAGAGAAGTTACTTACCCGCTCAGAACCTTATTCTATATTTTAAAAATAAATGTTAACTAAAATGTCTGTAAGGTAGTCCAGAGGCATCAGAGACCAAATCAGTGGAATTTAAGCAAACAGACTTTATAAGGGAGAAAAATCCCAGCCTGGGCAAAGTCCCACAGTCCACAAGATCTGTTCCGAGGGAGTCATGCTCCAGGCTACAGGGGTGGTGTTTATATTGCCAGAGAACATGTGACTGGGCTGCCTTGAGTCCATATAAGGTAAAGTAGTCAGGGATTAGGAGATACAAGTATGTTCGGGTTTCTGGAATGTAAGGTGTCTTCCTGGTTCCAGGTGTGTTCATGCAGGATGCAGAATGAGCAGGCCAAGAACAAAGTGGGCTATAAGCCAAACAGGCCGTGAACAAAATGGGGCATGAGCAAAACGGGTCATGAATAAAAGAAAGAAAAAAAAACTTTCAAAGCTGCTGACGGGTTACAGTAGCCAGCTCTGGTAAGCTCCGCAGGTGTGTCTGGGAGATTCAAGGTCACTCGCTGCTAGGAGTCAGCCTGATATTGATTTGGCCAGACAATGTCAAATAAAAATAAGTTTATTTATAAATAAACTCACTATACCAATTTCATAAGATTTTAATAATTAACTGTGTTAATATATACCAAATATTGAAGAATAAAAATTCTTATTAAACAGTACCCAAGCAAACTTTGAAAAAATAATTTTGTGTTCTTAACATAATTTTATGTATAAGAATTAAAATATTTCATTCCAAGTCCTAATTAAATTTGTATAGAGTAATGGTTATTCATTGAGCTGCTAACAGCAAGGTCAGCAGGTGGAAACCACCGGCTGCTCCAAGGGAGAGAGACAGGTCTTTCTAAGAACCTCCCACACAGAGTTCACGGGAGCCAATAGGAACCCTTCTGCCCTGTCCTATAGGCTCACTATGAGTCAGCACGAACTCAATCGCAGTGAGTTTTTATTTGTTGTTTTTTAATAAGTAACATATTTTATTGCCTTTGTATATTAATGGTCTGTGACTGAATTAACCCAAAATGTAATTATTTTGTTTTTGTTGTTGTCAGGTATCAAGTCTGTTCTGACCCACAGGGCTTCAATGCACAACAAAAGGAAACATTATTAAGTTTCAAAACTTGCAACTACCATGATGGTCTGATGGAACATGCTAGAATTATACCCTCATGCTCAAAGCATCGTATTTGTGCCTCTTACCATTCAGAAATAATGACAGTAAATACTACACCATTGACCTTGAGTATATCCTATCCGAATTTCCAGAATGTTTTCAGACGAGATTTCATTCAATGACCACTATTGACAGAAGACCTGGCCTGACGAACTTTGGGATAGCATCTAGAACATCATATGTGAGGAAAGCAAAAGGTTACTTAATAGTCAAGAAAAGATCAAAGTGTGTCTGAAGAGACTCTGAAATTTGCTCTCGTATATAGAGCAGCTGAAGGAAAGAAAAAAATCTTATGAAGTGAAAGAGCTGAACAAGGAATTTTGAAGGGCAGATTGAGAAAACAAGGTAAAATATTATAATTAAATGCACAAAGAACTGGAGTTAGAAAACTGAAAGTAAAGGATACAATAAATATATATCAGCCTGAAAAAAAACTGAAGAAAAAATTCAAAACTCAAGTGGCAATATGAAAATATTTTATGGTCAAGATATTGAACAATCCAGAAAGCATCAAAGAAGATTTAAGCATCACACAGAGTCACTACATCAAAAAGAACTAGCTGACATTCAACTGTTTCAAGAGATATCCTATGTGGTAGTTAAATAATGTTAAGTTAACTTGAAGGTGAATGTAAGTGTAGGGGTGAAATCCAAACTGTCAATCAGGTGACAGCCTGATGATGCCTCCTTGGGCATGTGACCTTCTTATAACCAGGGGAGGCTGGGACTTTCCCTCGTTCTTTGCCACTCTGCCTCCTGCCTGCTTGGACTTTGACACTGACATTGAGTTACTGGCATCAAGCCATGTTTCCACTGAATTTGGACTACACCTGCCAACATATGATTGATCGTCTTGCTTCCTGATTCATCATTCTGCATCAGTAATAGGTGGCTATGTGCATCTGAAGAGGGATTTATGAACTAGCTTTGGACTTTGGCCTTGAATTGGACTAGGCTATGATTCTTTCTTGATACAAAATTATTTCTTATATATAGATGAGTGTCAGAATGTATTTCTCTAGGCAACCTGGCCTAACACAGCATATTATCAAGAACCAATAGTATGGAGGAACGAAATCCAAGCTGCACTAAAGGCATTAACCAAAAATAAGTCTCTGGGAATAGACTGAAAACATATTGAAATGTTTCAAAAACATAGGAAGCATTCACTAGTTTTTGCCAAGAAATTTGGAAGACAGAAACTTGGCCAATTGATTGGAAGAGATCCATATTTGTACCCATTCCAAAGTAAAGTGATCCATCTGAATGTTCAAATAATGGGAAAATATTATTGTGTCACTCACAAGTAAAATTTTGCTGAAGATCATCCAACAATGATTGTCACAGTACATTGAAAGGGAGTTTCCAGAAATTCAGGTCAGCCAGATTCAGAAAAGGACATGGAACCAGGGACAACATTGTTGATGCCTGATGCATCTTAGCTGAAAGCAGAGCATATCAGAAATATGTTTGCTTGTGTTCTAAAGATTATGCAAAGACCCTGAACTGTATAGATCATAACAAACTATGGATAAAAATGAGAGGCATGAGAATTCCAGAGCACTCTTTAGTGCTCATCTAGAATCTGTACATAGATTAATAGGCAGTCATTTGAACAGAAAAAGAGACTACTGCATAGTTTAAAATCAGGAACAGGGTCCATTAGCGGTGGAGCCTTTCACCATCTGTATTCATTCTGGCTGCTGAGCAAATAATCAGAGATGGTGGGTTGTATGAAGAAGACTGCGGCATCCAGATTGACGGAATACGCAGCAATACACAGCAATATGCAGATGACATACCTTGCTTGCTGAACACGAGGAGGACTTGAAACACTTGCTGATTGAACTAAGAATTGCAGCCTTCACTGTGTATTACAGCTCAATGTAACATCATGATAACCAAAGCAGAAATTGAAGTTGTCAAGGATTTTTAGCTTGCTTGGATCTACAACCAATGCTCCTGGAAGCAGCAATCAAGAAATCAAGGGAGGTGTAGCTTGGGGAAATTAGTAGCACAGGATCTCTTTAAAACATTGACAAGCAGGGATGTCACTTTGAGGAAGGACTGAGACACACCTGACTCAAACCATGGCATTTTCAACCACCTCATATGAATGTGAAGGCTGGACATTGAATAAAGTTGACCAAAAGAAAATGGATGCATTTGAATTATGGTGCAGGTGCTTTCAAAGGACCAACGCTTGTCAAAAGCATAAATCCACATTGAAAGATGTACAGTCAGAAGACCCCTTAAAGACTCAGATAAACCGTTTTTATCTCACATACTTTTGCCATGTTATCAGGATAGACCAATTCCTGGGAAAGGAAAGATAATCCACTTGGTAAAATAGATGGGCCGTGAAAAGGAGGAAGACCCTTGATGAGATAGATTGATTCGGTGGCTGCACATAACAACAAACGTGGGGACAGTGTAAGAACAGGTGGGGGTTCCTTCTCTTGTACATATGAGGGGTGCTAAGAGTCAGAACTGACTGAAGGGCACCGACCAACAATATCTTTTGCATATAAAGTTGGATTTTTTTAAGTACTGCAGGGCTCTGCAAATATTTAACCTATGGCACAATGTTCATTGATATATTACCCACCAATCTCAACTATGTTAGAGGTGACAGAGGTAAAGATCTTAGATAAAAATGTTATGTGGCGTCTTTACCTGTCTCAATAGAAAAATTGACCACAGATTTCTAGATTTGTAGGGTTTTAGATAAAAACCTCTGTCCTTTGAACGCAAAGATTTTTTGTCATTTTTTCCTTCATATATACATGTATATACACACACACACACACACACACACACATATATATATATACAGTTCTTATCATGTTACTCTACATAAAACTCTCTACTCAGTTAGAGAGTACCTGAAAATGAGATCAATATTCCCATTATGGATGGAATTGTCTATCATGTATTGGGCATTTTTATTCTTTTTAAGCTCTACAATCATTAGAATTTCAGAAATTCATCATATAAAGCAATTCAAATACATAAGTATTTTAAAGTTGTTTAGATTCATTATCCAATTTAAGTAGATCCATAACTTATAAGAAAATTACAAAACACGTGTCAGTGACGCATATCTTTCACATCAGTTATTCTGAAGATCCAAGTCCAATGAACAATGTCAGCTTTCAGAAGTTCTTTCGGACCATCTCAATAAAAGGGAAAGGGATCCAAGCAAAATTTATTTCTTAATACATTTGTGAAGAACATCATGAAATCATACATTATTGACTCAGAGAGGTGCAGTGAGTAAAGTACTCAGCTTATAAATGAATGGTCAAGTCAGCATGAGAAAGTCATTGACTGCTTCTGTCAAGATCGACAGTCTTGAAAAGAAAATCTATGCAGGAGTTCTACTCTCTCCTATAGATTAGAATGGACTCGCGAGCAGTGGGTTGGGTTGGGTTGGGCTGTGATACGTTGAACCAGAGTCCCTGGTATTCAGTGGCTATGCATTGGGTGGTGTGAACCAACCAGCAACTTGGCTGAAGAAAAATATGCCACGTTACTCCTGTACCTATAACAAGGAAACCCTATTAGGTTGTCTTACTCTGTCCTGTAAGGTTGTTATGAATCAAAATGGACTTACGAACAACAACATTGGAGTGAAACCGTTCAAATCTATTTAAATAAGCTGCCCCTATGTTTGTACCTTTTACTTTTCTGCTCCTCAGAAGATGGTTCTATTTGTCTTTTTAAGAATGCTACAGGCTCATATCATTTTGGCACTTTGTTTTTCCACTTAGCTGTGACCATGGGTGAGTGTCCTTTTAGTTATTATTGATTCATCTTTGACTCATGGAAATCTTATATATGAGAAAGGAACATTGTCCAGTCCTGGACCATTTTCATGATCATTATACATCTACCTCATTGGCGGTTGCCCTAAATTTTGCTGCTAATCTACTTTATAAAGAAGGATATTCAAATACTTGCAATTGGTCTTTCCTGATGATATGTTAAATTACGTAAACTGAAGGCTCCCCACTATGACTTTAAAGGCATTCTAGCTGTATCTAAGAGTGTATTGCTCCTTATTCTGGCAGTTCCTGGTATAATCTGTATTAATCACCAACATCACAGTTTAAATGCTTCAATTTTTCTTTTGTCTTCCTTTTTTCATTTTTCATCTTTCACTTCCTTATGAGATAACTGGAAAAACCATGGTTTGTGTTATGTGCACCTTGAACATAAAACTGGCATCTTTGTTTATTTAAACCCTAAAAGTTATATTTCCCCAGTATTTTTACCAAATACACACACACACACACACACCAAGGTTTATTTTCTTCTTATTTTAATAATCAGTGTATATATACATATATATACACTGTACATATATATCAACTGTAAATATGTATGCCAAGTGTGTATATATATATATATTGTGTGTGTATATATATATATA
>NW_022103911.1:4411197-4444175 GCF_000313985.2 Echinops telfairi | reverse complement strand
TATATATATATATATCCATTACTAAAATAAGAGGAAAGTAAACTCTAAATTTGTGTCAGATTCCAGAAAATCCTCCCACTTAATAAGTCCTGGATTTTGCATCTTTCTCCTAGAGTTAATAACCGGAAGTCAGCATTTGCCTCATATTTTTTAATTCCATTCCTCATTCTCCAGTTAGAATTGTCTGAAAAATTGTATAAAGACCTGAACTACATGCCACATTTCTTACAACTGAGAATCTGCTTTCACTGTGGTGCACATGACCTGGGTTCTTGTTCCTTGCAGTACGATCCTGCACGGCACAGCAGGGTTGCCACTGTTCGGTAGATCATTAGGACTGCAGAATCTCTGATCGCATTCTAGACCTACTGAATCTGAATTTACATTGTGAGCATGGCTCTATGGAGATGCTGGTACACAAGTGTTCAAGAAGCATTGACCTTGTTTGTCAACTAATTAATGAGCAAAATGCCAACAATAATAGCAGGGCATAGACTGACTGGGTATGAAAGTAGTAGTTACACCACAGCATGTTTTCATTATGGGTATAAATCTGGAGCTTTCTATCATAGGGCCCATGCTCACCAAGTGTTAATGTAACCGATTTCTGTGCAATTGCTGCTAGGAGATCTGCCCCATGGTAACTTAGTAAATGTTGACCACTTCTAAGATTTTTATTGCAGAGTTATCTCCTTTAGAGTGCGTTAATGGTTTTATGGCTCCCTTGGATTTAGTCAAGAAAGGGCTTATTTAGGCTAATGACCTTCCTAGAAATTGTCACCAGGTCAATTAAACTAGAACTGGGACCTGTGCTTGGATTTAATCAAGAAAGTGCTTATTTAGGCTAATGACCTTCCTAGAAATTGTCACCAGGTCAATTACACTAGAATTGGGACCTGTGGAGAATACTGATTGGGTGAAACTCCCTTTTGATCATATGTTTTCATGTATATCTGATTTAATTAAGATCTCTTCAAGTACAATTTCTTTAGGTAATGCTTCCCCACTAGCTTTCTACAAAAAAGAATATACATCTTCTTAAATGTAGGCATATTTTTATTGACTAGAGATAACTCTTTTTGGTCCTTATATAAAAAATATTGTCTATTTATTTACTTACTTTATGTCTCCTCAACATGATTGTTAGCCTCTTGAAAGCAATAAATTAGTTTAATTCACCACTCTACTCAAATACCTAAAAGAAATGTGTAGTATATTATTTACATTAAAGTTATTCATATTGCATTATCATAAATAAGTGCCATAGAGTAGCCTTAGAAATATGGGACCAGGAAGTTAATATCTGCCCCTGAATAGATAATCTCCATCCTGAGTGCTGTCAAGAACAAGATTATTCCTATCCTAGGAAAACTATGAGATTTATAAGGAGTTTTATAGGTCCCAAAGTGATTTTTTGGAAACAGTTTCATGGAGGCATGCCTGATAGAGTAGTAAACCTGTTATAATTACATCATTCAAAAGTATCACTTTTTGTATTCTCCATGATCTACACTTACTAAATGTGTTTATGTACTTCCCAATGACCTTTAAACACCTGTATTCTTTAGGGGCAATACATATGTCACTAAATTACTAGAAAATTAGAGTGATTTTTTTGTACTATTCATAGTTATAGTTACTGTTCCAGGTGAAAGAAAATAATTTGTTATGCATTGATGAAGCATTTTGCTTTTATGCAGAATCAAAATGTTTCTTAAAAATTTGTAAAGACAGTAAGGTACCAGATCAAGACACAAGCAGAAAGAAGGTAAAAGAGCAGCAAGTAATCTTGACTTACAATGTTCATTCTTAACTGTGGTCAGTAATATAGAGTTCAACTACATAGTAATTTGGATCTCAGGCAATGGTATATACTTTTTAACTGATATCATATCATTGTCGCCAGCTTCCAAAAGCATTACCATGTATTCATTGTTTTGTCTTCTATTACCTCGTAATTTAAAATTCTGGAATTGCTCATGTCTGCTTTCCTCAACCTTATCATTTGAGTTGAATTTGCAAATAATCTCTCATTACTGTGTACAGATACTTATTTGTATGCTTTCAAAACTAATTAATCACCCCTGAATAACTCACTGACATTATAGATGTTCCAGTGCCTGGAGTTGGAAGTTTCCCAGAGGATCAGGTTAATCATGCCCAGATTCTGTTTACAAGCTACCTTTTTATACACACTGATGCAGATGTATATCATCGACTGATCAGAATTTGATTTAACATATATTTACATTCATTAAACCATGAAAAATGCCTTTGACATGTTGAGTAATGTTATGAAGCCGTGGCTTTGGAGTCTTAATGTAATCCTTTAAACAGTAATTCTAGAGATTAGATTTACTCAGCTAAACTTTTTAAATAATCAAATTTAACTATTTTTAAACAGTTGATTCATGTGTTTTGAGTTTGTCATAAATACTGTTTGGACCAAAAATATTGTTTGTTCTGCTATTGCAACACCTATATCTTCCATTTCTCTGCCAGCGAGTCAATGCTGACTTGTAGTGACGCTATATGAAAGGCTAGAACTTCCCTTGGGAGCTTCCTAGATTTTAACTAGTTATGGGAGTAGAAAACCCATCCTTTTCTCGTGAAGAAACTGATGGTTTTGAACTGCTGACCTTGTAGTTAGCAGACTCATGCATAACCACTAGACCACCAGTGATCCTTCAATAAAAAAAGTGTATGTGTAGTTCTTATGCATTGGGCTGCTTCCTACTCACACAAAGTTATATAGGGACAAGCATGAGGAGGACACAATTCTGGGCAAGAATTCACTCTTATGCGTAAGGTTGTTCAAGAGTTGGAGTCAAATGGATGGCAACAATAATGACCTGAGAATCATACTATCAATAGGGCTTTTCAGAGCCAATGTTAACTAACCTTGATTAAGTGAGCTAGTGTCCATCCAGTTCCTTTGTGAGAAAGTTAACTACTGTGCCTCTCATAGACTGGTGTGCTTTTTAGGGAGATGTCACTTTTACCAATTCATGATGAAGGAGGAGCCAGTTAGGCTTCACCTCGAGTGCATCTGCATTTGCTGTCCTTCAAGGACTGTCCGTGCTCTGACCACTTACTTATGCAATCATTTATTTGCATCATTTTGGATTCATAATTAGATGTTTTATACTCAGGTTATTATCCAGTACAACATTATTTATTTTGTTGCAAATAAATGCTGAGCCTCATTGGAACATCCTTCATTTCTACACAAAAAGCATATCATTGCATGTGTGTTTCTGTGTGGTCTCATGTTTGCTTGTGGAACATAAATTCTTTGTTTTGTTGTATTGTTATTTGGAGCATCCTCCTTCCTCTATCCCTTTTTTGGCCCCCAAATATGCTCAAGGCTCAAATTACATATTCCCTGACAATCAGTCATCATTCTATGTACCCATGAATGAGATACACTGGCTGGATTACATGTAGGAGAAAAAGTTATTTATTTATATTTGTTAAAGAACCCTGGGGACACAGTGGTGAAGATGCAACAATCTGTTTTGAAAAGATTCACATCTTTGAAAACCTTCTGGGAAGTTCTACTCTATCAGACAGGGTTTCAGTGAGAGGAGTTGACTTAATGGTAATGGATAAAGGCTATGTCTGCTACTTAACAAATACATGGAAATTTCATGATTAATAATAAATGGTTCCTGTTCATTGTATAGAGACTTTTAAGAGAGTATTGGACTAGCCATTGTGAAGTAACTAAGTTAAGCAGTGTATGTTTTATGTCACTCTGAAAATTCACAACCGTATGGAAAAATTGAGAAATTTTTAAAAATGCTAATGCCAACTTGTGCAATGTCGCTGGGAAACATAAAGGAGACAGCTTCGAACCATTAGCCATTCTGAGGGAGCAAGACAAGCTTTATACTCCTGTAAAGATTTACCATCCCAGAAATATACTGGGGCATTTCTACCCTGTCCTAAAGGATCACTATGAGTTAGCATCAACTTGCTGACAGTGAGTGAGTATGCTTTATGATATTCATATAAAATCAAGGGCAAAACAGGAGTAAACTTATTGGGTAAAAATATTCTAAAAGCATGTAACATACAGTAGTAAAGGAATGAGAACTGCTATTTGTTATCCTGCTTTTGACATTTCAGGTACTCAGCAGACATCATTTAAATTAATGGACATGTACTGGCATGATTTGTAAGAAAATATACGCTGTGGAATGGTACACAACAGTAGTTAGAAAAAGAAAATTGGTAGCAAAGAAATTAATTTGGCTTAGTTCAATATGGAAGTTCCGTATGGAAGTTATATACATGAAGATATACTGATGTATATGTAGATATACCATCAATATTGTTTATGTTTATTTATATACTCATATTAATATATATATATTTTATTTTATTGAAGGAGTCAGCATTGATAGCATAAAAAATGTTCATTTTAAAATGAGAGTCTATTTCCTTTAATATTATAAATGATATCATGTTGTCTTCACTCTGAATCATAGAACAAATGAAGGTTTAAAATTACTTTGAAATGGAATTTGTTTACATTCAGTATTTCTGAATTCTAAACAAATCATTTTTGAGAGGATATTAATTACCATACAAATATTACTCTATTATTCTAAAGCAAGATCTCAATATAAGAAAATATTTAATGGGCAAATGTTTGCAACTTTAGAAAAATTAACATTACAACCTAGATAACCAAAGCAGTTGTACTGGTTCTATTTTTTTCCAATAGCAGACTTTTCTCATACCTATGCACTTCTTCCCAGAGCCTGTCTCCAGTGTCAGCTACGCAAGAGACCCAAGAGGAAGATAACACAGCTAAGTGATTTCAAGGAGAAAGGGGTTTCTCACAGATGATATAAACAAGCTTCTGGATCTAAAAACACTTGATTATTTTATATTACTGATGCTAGTTTAAGTGAAAAGAAATGAAAAAATAAAGAAAAGCTAGCATTTTCTCTTTTGATTTGGTAGATCCTTGTTCTTGACAGTGTGTGCAGACTCTGTTTTTGGTGATGTCTGAGAGAATGTTCAATAGTTTGAACATACCTTTGATACAACAATTAGAATATTTGGGGGTTGGGGGTTGTGTACTTGTTTTGTTTTGTTTTGATTTTCCCCAAGAGATTCTTCATGAAATCAGGACTGAGATTATTGAAGTAGTGGTCCAATTATGACAACAGAACTCTCAGTGGGATCCTTGGAAAACTGCTTCTCATTCTTACAACGTCCTTTTACCTGGGGCCTGCCGAAGCTTTCACCAATTTCTTCTTCGACCTCAAGGCCCGTCTGTATTATTCTGTGGGTACCAGTTCCCTGTAACGGAAAATTGGTAGATCTTAATGTGTTTAATTGCCTGACTCTAACCCAAATAATGAGATTGTTGAAGACAAGAAGAATGTTGTTTGGGTCTTGCCATTTGCTCTAACAGTCCAAAGTATGATACAAACAAAGACTTAATATTTTGAAGAATGCTTGCCTGCCTGCATGCATGAGTAACAGAGTGGCATCCAAAGGCATGCCCTAGAACATTTTCTTTAGCACTGATATTCATCACCTGTAATCATCATGGATTTTTTTTCACAGTTACTCCCTTGCAAATGTAGAACAACTAGTAAATTAAAAGTAATAGGGGGTGGGGAGGAAGACAACTAATTCATTGGATTCATTGACTTCATTGCAGAGCAGCATCTCAACAGGGAGTGCAGATATGAGGTATAGGTGATGAAATTAGAGCCTGTGAACATGTTACCTTCCACTATGTTCAGGAGAGGAGGAGCAGAAGGGCTCTCTTCCATGGGAATAGATGGACACAATGACGCCTTTTATTTTCTGAGAACACAGTTGGAAAGTTGTTGGAAATAATTTTCATCATGGTTCTTCCTCTTGCTTTATCCCCAAACTGTTCCTAAATGAATACTGGCCCCCAGGAGTACTGGTGTTCTAAGCTGCATGAATGTTAGGCTGAAAGAAGGTGGTCTGGTATTTATTTAACAAATGGCCTGTACTTGAGCCAGCAGAAAGGGGAGATACTGAAAATGGCCACCTGCCATAAGAATTTTCTAACTAAGCTTCTAAAATTGTTGCTGGAATCAAATAGTCAAAAAATACAATCCTTTAATACCCTGGGCATTTAGATAAGTGACTTGATTCTAGCTGGCCTGTTAACAACTGTGAGGTCGACACACTCAAATGTTCTGTTTACTGTTTTCTTTATTACCTCTTTCCTACATGACTATAAAATATTAGTAGGAAAAACTGGCAACTCCAATTTTGTTTAGGAAAAAAAGAGAGATTCCCTTAGCCAAAAAACATTATATTTAATTTATAGATTTAAGTTATTTATATTGGCTTGAAATTAGTACATTATGATTAAATGTGGCATCTATCTTTACATCTGAGAAATAATTGATTTACTTATTAAATATGTTAGCAAGTATGAGAATAGTATTAGTCACTAACTGGCCCCTTATAAATATAAGCATGTCTTATTCTTATGGTTTATCATTTGACTCATGTATACCATGTTCATAAGTTCAGATGCTTGTCTGCAGTCTACTTGGACCTACCTGATTTTCAGATGTGGAATCTTAATCAAATCAGATAAATCTTCAACCCCTCATATGCATTCTCCCTCGAACAGGTTTCAGAGTTTTTGAACATGGACTATAGCAATGATTATGAAAACGAAGATGACAGATGGAAGTGTAACATTCAATAAATTCTTAATAACAAATAAAACTTAATTCTCCTTTCTCTACTTTGCTAATTTACATGGAAAAACATTTTAAAATGCATGATAATATGCAAACATTCTTATCCTTAATTCATAGATAGGAAATGATCATAATACACTATTTTTGATAAACTATTTAATCTGGATGACATTTTAAATATATTTTAAAATCCTAATGGTTTTTGCCCTTACAATAGCACTCTCTATGGACACAGCATGCATTATAATGAATACTGTTAGATGAAACTATATTCTTGGGTTTCCTGAGGTCATGATTTTATAAACAGATTTATGTAAACATAGAATGATCACTCTGCAATAGTATTGAAAAAACAGGCGTTGTAGATAATGTTGTTTTCACTTAGATTGGCAGCTACCCCTTCCTTCCAAAACCCTGGAAGACTCGTTGGATTTAAATTACGTTTTTTCCAGGATATCCTCTACTCTCCCATAACCCTTCTAGAGCACTCCAATAAAGGCATTGTCGACCTGCTCAAGCCTTCCCGTACAGCAACGAGTCTTCTTTACCCCAGAGTGGAGGTCTTTGCTTTCTCCCGGCATGCTCTATCTTTCATTAGAACCAATCACAATTTGTCAATATTACTAGTGAATTCTCAGTGGAAATGAGTTCATTTTAATAATCTCTGCAAGCTTATTAAATACACTGAGTGTTTTTTGGGGGGTCAAATATTGTGATAAGGATCTTATGTCACAATACATTTACACTACAACCTTAGAATTATAGTATGGGGATAAGAGCTGTAAGAGGCCCCAATACAATGATTTGAAAAAAAAGAATTATAGTATGGATTAGTTGAATTTTACTGATGAGTTTGGGTTATGGTGCAAATCATCTAGCAATGAAATGGAATGGTAAGAATTTAAATTCAGGACTATTTCTCTCAAAATATAAACTGTCAACCACTCTACTCATGGTTTCCAAATTAAAGGGTGTGAACATGAATAAAACAAACCAACAAAGCAAATAAAATATACAAATAAGTAATCCTCATGTGTTTATGTGTGCCAGATGCCCTAAGACTGGCACTACAAAACAAGTTCACATTTGTATTGTGGAATGTAGGAGGTCCTGCTGCCATCTCCTTCCGCCCTCCTGCTCTTCCCTAATAACATGAAGCCCAAAGTTATTAGTGGGTGGGGTCACTATGTGCTAAAACGCTTTGTACAAGGGTGTGGTTTCTAATCCTTGAAAGCAATGCCACACATCTGGGCTTCTCTGTGTCTGTGCTCCGGCCCTAGCTTCTGTGTGTTCTTTGTCTTCCTGTTCATGGGTGGCTGTTGGCGTGATTTTAATTTAAAGTTCTGGGGTTGGGAAATCCCCTAAGACAGTCATTTTAAGCTATATGCTCCACAAGAGGCCCTTAGAACTCTGCTGTGCACTTGCTATAGGTGCTTTTAGAAGTCTCTCTATCTATTTGCTTCACTGGAGAAATTGCCCATAGATCTCTTCCTGTCATTTACTTGTAATTGTCTTCCAAATTTGCTTTCTCCCGGCATGCACTAAGGAGATTTTCCAGTCCTACATCAATCTTTAAAAAGGACGTCTTTGTCAACCAATTGATTTTCACTTTGTTGTGCTACACTGGCGTCTATGTATCTGTACTGCAGGAGGCCATGCCACTGATATTTCAAATATCAGCAGGGTTACCCATGGTGAAGAGTTTTCAGTGATACTTGCATGCCAAGAACAATCAAGAAAAATGAATAAGTGATCTCTTTTTGACGGATTCTTCCTCATTCAAAACTCACTGTGATCAACTAAATGCCTACAAGTAATGAGCCTGTAATACAAGGGAAAACTGCACTAATGAGTTTCCAAGACTATAACATTTCACAGGAATAAAATGCACCTTATTTCTCCTAGAGAACAGAGGGTGGTTTCAAACGGCTGACTCTGAGGTTAGCAGCTCAACACACTAGAGCCAAAATACAACCAGCGTCTACCCGACCTGAATTCTGAGAACATCTCCAGAAGAGATTTGAAGAATTGAAGACTAAAGACAGAAGACTTGGTGGGCTGTGAGATGATGTCAAGAATATCAATCATGAAAAAGCAAAAGGTCACTAAAAAGGTAGGAAAGGAGATCAAAGGGGATATAAGAAGAGACTCTGAAACTTGTTCTTAATCATAGAGTAGCTAAAGCCAATGGAAAAAAAGTGATGGAGTGAAAAACTGAAGAGAACATTTCAAAGAGCAGTTCAAGAAGACAAAGTTAAATATTGTAATGAAATATGCAAGAGCCTAGTGTTAGAAACCCAAAAAGGATGAACACACTCAGAATACCTTAAACTGAAGGAACTCAAGAAAAATCTCAAGTCTTGAGTTGAAATGTTCAAACATTCTATGGGAAAATATTCTGAAGATGGTGTGTGAGAGGGCATTACGTTGTTAGTGATGTATTCATATCCTAATGATATTTACATTCCCTGCGTCATAAAAGGGGCAAATTAATCAGAGGACAACTCTTCTTGGGAAGTAGGTCTATTGCCCAAGAACTTGTTTTAGAACTATGTATGGATTTTATGACAGTAATCTATATTATCCATTGAAATTAAAAGTGATTTTGGTGACAATTTTATTTTGATTAACAAGTATGTCCTTTCTCAATATCTTTCACATAGTGCCTTTCTATCGTTTATGCTAAAATATTTTAAAATATAGCAATTCATAATTATGCTCCGTTATATCTAGTGCTCTTATGGATTGCATTGCATCCCCCACAAAAGATACACTGAATTTCTAAGATCCCCATCTGTGAATATGTCCTTCCTTGTCTGTGGAAATCAGGTCTTTCTTTGAAGATATTTCCCGTGAAGCCTACGGCAGTACGGTGTATCCTCATCCCTATGACTGGTATTTTATACAAGAGAACAGACAGAGTCGTGGTCATACACAAAAAGGAGATGGAGGGCATGTGAAGATAAGCCACAGGCTAACCAACACCAAGGGTCACCTGAGTTTTCCACAAGGTGATAGAGATAAAGAAGGATCTTTCCTGGAGCATACAGATAAAGACAGTGTTCAGTTGGTGTCCCAAACTGTCATTTCAAGCCATACTAACTATGGGAAAATAAATATCTATTCTTAAAACCCACCCCCTTTGACATTTTGTTATGTCAGTCATAGCAAGAAAAGTATGCCAGTTTTTGGCCAAAATCTGGTGCACTGAGATGGCTACATAAGCAGGTACATTGTCATGGTGGCAAAACCAGGCTCCTGTCTGCCACAAATCAGGACTTATTGTCGCACATTGCTACACAATATTTTCAGAACCTCTAAATACAACACTTGATTAACAGTCTGACCTAGTGGAACAGACGGCAAATGCACTAGAAGTCGACATTTTCATTCATTCGGGAAGTTGACAGACATCCAGAACAAGGTTTGTCATCAATCAACATTTCATGTTTTTAAAATCAGAAAACGACTCACACACCTGAGTTTTTCTCGAAGCACTATCTTTGTAAGTTGTGTTCAACATCACAACAGTTTTGTTTTTTTTTGGCATCTTTCCCAAACAGTAAACATAATTTCACAGCCACTAGCTGTTCTCTTAAATCAGTCATGACAAAAAATGAGGTTGGAGCAAAATGGTTTTTACAAAAACATTCACTGTGACCAAAGAGTGGTGATCCACTGAGTGCACTAAATCAGAGAGCATGTTGCTGATGCTTCACCTAATGGGAAAAATGCATACTCTGATAGTTCCTCTCATCCCATGGCAATTCCGGCATTTTTGGGTACCCCCTTGTATAACAAAATACACCTCAAGAGCTATAAACTAAGGGATATGATCAAGTTATCATTTCAAGAATAAAAAAATGTTTAAAAATAAGAGAAAAAAGATATGACACTTAGATGAACTATATAAAGAGTTGATGAACTATATAAAACTATATCAAGATCAAGTTCTCATTAGAAGGAATAAAAAGTTAACAAAAAAGAACACTTTATAAAGACACAGAAAAATATTTTAAACTAAAATAAGATGCCTTTCTCTGTTAATTCAGACACATAAAAATATAGACTAGTCTTATCATCTAAGAAAAATGTATTATGCCTCTTCTCAGTAAACTCTGCACCTTTCCACAACAGGTGGCAAGAAGCAGTCACAATTGTGTTATGTTTCAGCATAAATAAGGCTTTATCTATAACAGAACTTTGCATATAATTACAGTTCTCTGGTTTCACTTTATCACATTAATATTTTGAGGTTTTAAATCAATTTACATACTGATAGCTGTTCTTTTTTATTGGTCAGGAATTAATCCATACATAAACAAATATCAATTTGTCCAGCATTCTCAAATTGATGGGCATTTTGACTATTTTCAGACTTGAGCAACTATGAATATAGCTGTTATTGATAACTTTGGGCACTATTTATGGATATATGTGCTGTTGTTTTCATATGCTGTCCAGTCTGTTCTGACTTGACATTGTCACCCTATGTACAACAGAAGGAAGCTCACGTGACTGGGCACTGTGTCATTCAACAGAAGTTTTAATTTTATCGATACTACTTACAATTAGACTCGATGTCCAACAATTTATTCAATAAACATCTATTTATTTTGGACCAATAATTTTGTACTCTTAGAAATATACAAAGGAAAATGGAACTCAATATTCTATGGTATTAATATATTTTAATGGTATTAAAAAAGACCTCTCACAGAGCCAATTCCAATTTGTGGTGATCTCAGATATGCAAAATAAAAGTGTGCTCTATAAGATTTTCAAAGGCATCTATATATATACATATATATTCCTTTCTGTATAGACTAGACATTCCTTAGTCCTTGGTGAATTCTAAATATTAAACGTTTGGTTAGCAGCCAAATCATTCATTGTTTACACCCCCAGGAGCCATTAATATAAGGAAACTCTCAATTATTCTCTAGCTCCCATGTAGATTCCTCTGGCATCAGCAAAATCTTGAATATTTTAGTAATTATTTAACTTTTTGCTGTCCATGCAAAAACTACGTATTAAATTACTTCACCTTGCTTTTCTCCACATCTAATGAATGCCAACTCGAAGGCAAGAGTAATAGACCCAGGGTTGCCAACAATGGGTTCTAACGAATTCATGTTTATGAGAATGGCCTAGTACCAGCCGATGTTTTGTTGTGCTTAAGGTCAGAAGGAGTTAGAATAAAACTGACAGTGGCACCTAAAAAAAAAAACACGTGAAAACAAATAAATATTCTGATTCCTTTACCTTTCCAAGAACATACACAAGATAATGAAAAAAAATTCCTTCAGTTAACATGCTTGACCGTGGCTTCTCCTCACCTCTTGCTGTTTTTATCAGCTTCTGTCAAAATACAAAATAAAAGCTTTGCAGATCTTTAGTGATCATGCATTTGCCTTAAAGAATAACAAAATAGGTTTCAATAATTTGATAATTAATGATTATCTAAACAATTATCAAAAACTAATGATTAACAAAATATACTTTTGTTGCCTATTGTGATGTGTTGATTTTATAATTTTCAAACAAAAAGGGTTAATGCATGTTTAAAATCAAATAATTATTAGGGAAATCAGAGCAATTGCTTCAAAATCAGATATGATTATGTACTAGTATAGATTAAATAATATTAAAATCTTAATTTCTGTTCTTGTGAATATGACTCTGATTAGAAATAGGAATTTTCTTGGGTTTTGTTTTATGTTTTATTTTACCAAGCTCACATCAGAGGATATTTAGGTCTTCAACTTCATAAACTCTGAGTGGTGTCATAAACAAGAGAAAGCAGACACAGTAACATATGCAAAGGGAAGAGCGTCTTTATGTAGAGATCATCTAAAAGCAAAAGAACTTCACCAAGTGCTGAAACATACCAAAAACTATAAGCAAGGTCCACTGTGATGGTTAGAGTTTTCTGTCAATTTGCAGCACCCGTAAGAATATATAGGTGGAGTCTAACATATGAATCAGGTCATAGTGTGATGATGCCTAAGTGAGTGCCACAAGGGGTGCTCTTTTTCTTTTTTCTTGCTGATGTGAAATCTCTGTTAGTCACCACCTCAGCCACTGCTAAAGCCACTGTCTAAGCTTCAGCCACACCTGTTGTGAAAACTATCACCACAGCTGTCAATTGTGAAGTTACCATTACTGCTCAACCTTGCCCTTCTGAGTTGCCCTTCTGCTTCCTGCTCCTTGGCATTTCTGCTGGAAACTGTGAGTAGGGGAGAGCCTTGAGTGCAGCATATTATCCAAAGGACTAAGCCAGAATTGTTAGCCTCTCTGTGGTTCTGTGAGACACAATCTTCATATAAACATCTCTTTTGTACAGAAAAATAAGTGTTCTGGGTTTTGGTTCGCAAGAAAATCCAATTTAATATACCCACAAAAACAAAAAGCATGCCTGAGAATCTTAATTTATTTATAACTCTGTAACTGTGAGAAATTTTATAATTTGTATTATATTTTAAATCCTATCCTTATATTACAGCATAAGATAAAATTGGATGTCAGAAGAGACTCTGAAGCTTGCTCTTAACCATGAGTAATTAATGCAAATGGAAGAGAATAAATTTACAAAGCTGAATGGAAAATTCCACAGCTCAGGGAGACAAAGTAAAATATTATAATGAAACATGCAAGGACTTAGAGTTGGAAAACCAAAAAGGAAGAAGATGCTCAGCATATCTTAAACTAAAAGAACTTAAGAAAAGAAGTCAAGGTTTGTACTGTAATTTTGAAAGATTCTATGGGTAAAATTTTGAATGATGCAGAAAGCGTAAAAGAAGATGGAAAGAATACACAGTCACTGTAGCAAATGAACAATTAGGCCAGTGTTTCTCAACCTTCGTAATGCCATGACCCTTTCATACAGTTCCTCATGTCATGGAGACCCCCAACCATAAAATTATTTTCATTGCTACTTCATAACTGTTATGAATCAGGCAAACCCTGTGAAAGGGTCATTCAACCCCCAAAGGGGTCGCGACCCACAGGTTGAGAACCGCTGAACTAGACAGTTCATCATTTCAGTCAGTAACATATAAACAAGAGTTAACGGTGCTGAAAAAGATGTTCAAGTTGCACTGAAAGCAATAGCCCAAAAGAAGGCTCTGAGAATTGTTGGAATACCTATTGAAACGTTTCAAAAAGTTCATGAAGCACTAAAAGCACTCACTTGTCTATGTCAGGAAATGTGGAAGACAGCTAATTGACCAACTGATGGGAAGAGATCTATACTCCTACCCAATTGAAAGACAGGTAAAGAAACACAAATGTGCTTTACACAAATGATGTATGTATGGATTGTAATAAGAGTTGTATGAGCCCCTAATAAAATGATTAAAAAACAAAGATAACAGACCAGGGCTCAAGTAGAAAGCAAATGTTTTGAGAATGATGATGGTAACAAATGTATGAATATGCTTGACACAATGGATGGATGGATGGATTATGATAAGAATTGTATGAGCCCCCAATAAAATGATTTAAAGGGAAAAAAAGACACAATACTCAAAAACTATAGAAAAATATCATTGATAATCATATGCAAGTAAAATTTTGTTGATGGTCATTCAACAACAGTTGCAGTAGTATATCGACAGGGAGCTGCCAGAGATACAGTCTGGATTCAGAAGACGTGGAAAGAGTATATCATTGCTTATGTCAGATAGATCTTGGATCCAAGTAGATAATATGAGAAAGGTATTTACTTGTATTTTTTTAACTATGCCAAGGCACTCAACTGTGTGACTCATAAAAAACTGTGGATCACCTTGAGAAGAATGGGAATTCTGGACCACTTCATTGTCTTCATTGTGTTCATGAACCTGTACTTGGATCAAGAGGCAGTTGTGTGCACAGAACAAGGGAATATTGGACGGTTTAAAATTAAGAAAGGTGTGCATCTGGGTTGTATCTTCTCAGCATATTTGTTCAATCTCAACCTTTCCTTTAATTATTATGATATTACCTGTTGGTCCACTTGTGAGGATTTGGGTCTTGTTGGTATTATTGAGTCACATTTCATTGCTGAAGACTGAAATTCTTGATCTTCCTCAGCACATGCGTCAAGTGCTCGTCACTTTCAGCAAGCCAAGTTGTGTCATCAGTATATCACAGGTAGTTAGCAAGCCTTCTTCCAGTCCTGATGCCACACTCTTCTTCATTTAATCCAGCTTCTCTGATGAGTTTCTCAACATATAGATTGAACACATGTGGCTGTCATTTTTTGAAAAAAAAGCATAAGTAGTATCTTAATGTGTACATTACTTATATTTTATACAGTAGTACTATTTCCATTAATATATCTAACTAGATATATTAATGTGAAGAACAATAACCACAATTCTCCAAAAAGTTTACATCCTATTCCTATTATAAGCACATGTATGAAAATAAAAATGGACTACAAAATGTTCATGGAAAACTGGAATTAAAAACAATAGATTTTTTCCACTAAGGATTTGAATAGCCTTTATATATCCATTTACCATATGTACTTGAGTATGAAGCGGACCCAAATATTAGCCAAGGCACCTATTTTTACCACAAAAACTGCATTAAAAATGTGCTGAAAACTCAGCTTATACAAAGTATACACAGTATTTAATTTCTGAACAAACTTTTCTATTCCAATATAATGTATGACTGAGTAATAAATTATAGAGTGTTTGCTATCATGTTGATTAATTGTATACATAGGTAAAATATATACACTTTCTTTAAAATATATTGTTGTTTTCACAATTACGGATGTTTATTAAGGAAGTTAAGAGGTTACTTCAAGTTGGGATAATAAGCATCACGTGTACAGTCATCAGTCTAAAGCCTCAGCTTCTGGTCTTGCCCTGGCTCCTTTGTCTCCATGTCTCTGGTGCCTCTGGTACCTCTGGTCTCAGCCTTGGCCCCTTGAAACAGGCTCTACTGGTAGTTCTCTTCTGATAGTCCAGGGATTTCTCTCTGTTTATTTGAGATACCTCTCGTACACAGAGGAAAGGTTTGATGGAAGCGTGCTTTTTGCTTTCAACAGATCATACCTGCAAGGAAACACCTTCTACTAAAGTGGAGACTTAATTCAACCTAAATAATGTTCAGTAGCATAGCAGAGAATGCTTCCAAAAGGGATTACAGCCACAGTCATCTCAAGATAAAACTCACTTAGATTCCGACTCATAGTGACCCAATAGGACAGGGTAGGTTTCTGAGTCAGTAAATCATTATTGGAATAGAAAGCATCATCTTTCTACTCAGGAATGGTTGGTTGTGCTAAGCAGCCCAATGCTTAACCCACTCTGCATGAGGGGCATAGAGCTGGAATTTATAATACACGCATAAGGGGTGATGCCTCCAGGGTCATATTCCTTGATTACATCTTCATCCTCTCCTTTTTTTGGCTGATCTTTTACTTCATCAAGTCCGATGGCCTATTCTAGGGACTGATCTCTCCTAATACGGTAGAACGATTAGACGCTAATCCATTCTAGAAGGAGCGTTGAGATGTGAGGCTTTCGAGTTCCGGATCAATTTTTTCCCATAAGAAATGACTGAAAATGGATTAATCCGACAAGTTTTTACCCTAACTTTGCCTTTTTATACAAAACCTTACGGAGAAATTTCAAAGTAAATAAGTGCAGAGTTAAATAATCTAATTTAAGTAAGAAACACACATTTTAAAAGTTAACAACTACAGTATGGCCCATACCTTGAGATTGATGAGGATCTGGAGCTGTGGACATGGCACGGAGGTGGAGAAGAGGTGTGGCGAGAGAGTCATTGTTTGGAAGGAGAATCCCATTCCATAAAATCAACTGGTAGCTACTTTGGGGGAGTTTTTTTCCCCCCTTCTTTGCCTTTTTTCACTAGGACCTGGTTGGCTTTCTCTGAAAAAAAAAAGCAAAAAACTCCCGTCTAATGAGGTCTTCTGCTGTTGGTGTTTCCATAACTGTTTTCTACAAGGGTTTACTAAATTATCATCAACAATATCGATAACGCGGTTAATCAATTCCTTATCATGATGCTTCTTTTAAAAACTCTTTCTTAGGACCATTGTTTTTTATCTAAAAACAGTACAAACAGACAAAAACTACGAAAATTACAGCAAAACTCTTGGATCTCGGCCGTAAAAGTTTTAAACAAGGAGTACTAACAACGCCAATTAACCGAAACACCACCTGCTTTTGTTTACAAAAAATCACGTAGGTCAGGCTGGATTCCGATGTTTTGTTCGAGCTCCGATGCAAAATGTTCTTGACATTTCGGTCGAAATCTGATTATGTCGAGTACTGCTGCAGTCTAGTATGGGGTTCTGCTGCAACACGTTCAGATTATGTGAGAGGACCGCCCCCACTTTCTTCCAAGGAGCTTCCTCCTCGCTTCGTCTCGTTTTCTGGCAACCCTAGTGCTTGGTATATTCTTCAAAAACACCGTTATGCAAATGCAGCAACTCTTCTCTGGGCTTCCTGATTCCTTGCGCAGTTTTCATGTGGCTATGGGGCAATTGGAAAGGTCATGGTTTGGGTAACTGGCACCATAGTCTTCGAAGTGACATCTTTGCTCTTTCCCACTTTATTTTGTAACAGTTTTACTGATCTATAATTCACATATCATACAATTAAATAGTTTAATCGTATTTTTAAGGTGTGCCATCATACTACAATCAATTTTAGAACATTTTCTTCATGCTTAAACTCATTGTTATTAGCTCCCCAATTCCTACCAACCTCCCCAGCCATAATCTCAAGAAACCATTAATTCAGTTACTATCTCTATAGATTTACTTATTCTGGATTTCACACACAGAAAAAATACCAAAAAATATATCTATATATACGTTAAAAACATTGAAACGTGTGCCAGTCATGGAAGCTTGAAAGAGTGCAACAGCTTGCGACTTTCCCAATAGAAGAAATAATCCAAAGACTGATACTCGGAATAACATAGTCCGATTCTTGCCTTCATTCTCCATATCTTTCATCATTTGAAGTAAATGTGATAGAAAAAAACCTTGGCCAGTTAGTAAAAATGTTGACTCGTGTCTTATTAGTGTTAATGACTATAGGCAGTTAATACTGGAACATCTGGATCTAATGAAGAAATGTAGAGTGAAAAAAATTGAGGTGTGAATTTAAATGAGGTCACTCATCTGTTCTTCAAGATTTTCTACCCCACTTGTATATGAAAACGTGAGTAATATTTTGTTAAGATATTCATTTTCAAATATATCAGTTATACAATCATAATTTTTGGTGACTTGATAACAACGAAGACTGAAAGAATGAATATTAAACAATTGATGTAATAATGACTAAATATATACAGGTTTTAATATTCAGTTTGTTTTAACATTTAATGTTACTTATTTCCACTTATTAAAGATTGCATCCTTATATATTATTACTCATAATTATAAGTAAAATCTCAAAATGTTTCATTCAGCATAATTTTAGGACAATATTTGCTAGTAAATAAGAGTTTGCAATAGTTGTAAATTTAATGAAGATCACAGTGAAACAATCTGAACGGATTATTTAAGAATAAAAGTATCTCCCTGTTATAAAGAAGCAAACTTGAATTGTTCAAATGATAAAAGTGGTCTACGTTTTTCAGAGACACATTCCTCAATAGAGCATGGATTCTGAGGACACTAAATTAGATTACTTTTTGATTTTTTATATAATTGCACACTAGTTATGAGTCAGGAGGCCCTGAAGATGTAGTGTTATGCTGTAGACTGCTAACCTAGGGTCATCAGTTTGAAACCATGGGCTAGCTACTCTACAGGGGAAAGAGGAGGCTTTCTACTGCAGTCTCAGAAGCCGTTCTCCAAATCCCTGGTGAATAGGGTCTCTATGAGTCAAACTCAGTTTGTCGGCAGTGAGTTGAGATATTGAGGGTTATGAATCACATTTGAAACACATTTCCTGGGATATAAGAGTGATTAAAAGTTCTAAATTAAAGTATCATGCAGAATCTCTGTCAGCACAGGTTGTGGGATGAAACAATACTGCCAGGTTTAAAGATATATTTTCTCATACAGGAAAAAACAAAACCAACTAAATCTACAATACTTTTTGTTACTACTGACTCAGCAGATAAATTTCTTTTTCAACAATTGCTTCCAAGTCAAGATAACTGAACACTACCATCATTTATTTATCAGAAACAGAAATGTCAGCAGAAGGGGGGAAACAAAAGAAAAGATAAACTGGTTCATTTTGCACTTTCCATCAGATTACTATTGCATTATGATTTTTCAAAACCATAAAAGTGTAAAAGGATGGAAAATGTGAATTAAATGACCTTTGGAATTGTTAGATTCTTACATTCCTAATGTTCACAAGAAGTTGTCACATTCAAATTTATTAAAGTGAAAGACTCAGTGGAGTATAGGTTGTCACTGCTTTTCATTAAAATTGTTTTTAACTCTTAACTTTCTCTAATAGCCACATTTTAATTCATTTATCTTGGATACCAGCCACGGGCCATTTAAACCTGCCTTTAAATGGTCTCTAGCATAACTGCTAACTGGTTTACAATGTAAAACTAGGCACTTGGGTAGGGTTCTTATTCTATTAATTTAAGGCTCTCTACTAACTGTAATCTACATAAAGTGCTATAATTAAACCAATGAACATTTTAGAATGTGTGAGGCATTAAAACATGTTCACCTTTAAAAGTATGATTACTTTTAATAATACAATAAATGCATGTCATAAGCAGGGGCCCATTCTTGACGGTGGAACCATCTGTCTGTAATGCAGATGAATATTTCACATTAATGTCCCACTCAGTTCATGGCTAGGGCAGATGAAACTGTTTCTATAAAAACTGAATGAGATAATTGCTAAGGTTTCCTTGTCCCACGTTCTGTTGAAACCTTAGTATCATCTGTAAATTTCCCACTTTTTTTCCCAAGTTGTTTTTGTTAGCTCTCCTCAAGTAGACTCTGAGTCATGCTGCTCTAAAATGAAATCCTGCCTTATCCTATCCCATTGTCCTAATGACTGTTGGGCTTTCCTTGTTGTCGCTATTGTGCAGTGCCTTCCGATCGATAGGGTTCATCTTTCAGAATGATATCAGACCATATCTGTTGTGATTAACAGAGCTTTAGCAGTAGCCTGCCAGGCTTTTACGCTGACTCTGACTTAGTCTTGAAGCTTCACCAAAATTTGTCCACTATGGTGACACAGCTGGTATTTGGTCAAGTGCTTCCACACTTCCCCTCGTCATCACAACATAAAAACCAGCACAGTGTGACACACTGACCTCCAGTGGAGGTTTTAAATTACGCTTACTTTTAATTTTATAAATTGAATTAGCTAATGTTACAAAACGTTGGGGGAGGAACCCTTCCTCTTTTATAAGATAATTGAGAAAGAGCAAATTTGAATAGACATTCACACTCAGGGCAATAGGACATATGAAGCACATGTACAGGTAGATGGATTAAGGCATGGGAACGCAGGCAGAGAGAAGTTGGTTGCAGCTGCAGTTGCTGTAGCTAGGGTCTGTGGAGGAGTTTCCCACAGGAGAAAACAGGGCTCTGTTCTCTGCCAGCCTCAAAGCTGCTAGGGTTGAGCTCATTGCTCGAGAAACTGTGCCAATCCATTTCAGTGAAGGTCGTTCTCTTTTTCACTCAGCAAACATGATGCCTTTTCCCAGGAACTGGTCCCTTCTGACCACATGTCCAAAGTATGTAAGATGGAATCTGGACATCCTTGCTTCTAAGGAGTATTCCAGCTGTACTTTTTCCAATATAGACTTGTTCTTTATTTTGGCAGGTGCTGTGGTACTAATTTCTTTTGTAAGAATTAGTACCAGACTAGTTGAGAAAAGTTGGAGATTAAAGATATCCCAAATGTCCAACTCTTCCAAGAAATTATTCTACTCCATTTTTCCTCCGTTCCTCCCTTGAGTATATTCCCTCGTGTCCCTGGGTTCTGCCTCTGATTATATATAACACAGGCCACCGCCTCTCTTCTAGCCATTAACCCATTCATATTTTAACTGACAGAAGACTGTTCCCTTGCTCTGAGTCTCTCGTGAGAAATAAACATAGATTTTTCTCTTCTGCATAATCATTATTTTACCTTTAATGATTACTTCTCCTTCCTTCCATTTGTCATTTATTGATACTCATACTTTCCCACTTTGGGAAAGGACATCAGGTTCAGGGGCTGTGTCAGTTCTGATTGCTGTTAGCAAGACCAATAACTCAAGGGAGCATTCCACCATGTCCACTTGCTGGCTCCAATCACATTCTGATCCAGAAAGAACATTCTTCTGATAGGCCTCAACATGCTCGACTCAAATTACACTAGTATTTTCCATAGGTCCTTGCCCAACACAGGCGTTACTTTAATTGCCCAGTTTCCCATTGCCCATTTGCTTGACGATATAACCAGGCCACTGGCCACTGCTCCCAACTCAGTAAAGGTCCAAACACATGGGCCGTCACCATGTCCAATTCTTCCATCATAGCTAAGAAATCAGCATGTTGTTCAATGCATTGAGCTGACCTGTTCTTACTTTCTTCACTTAGAATCTTTCCATTTGCTAATCTCGATGCACTAGCTTTTGCATCAGATCATTGTCCACATGCCATGGGACTGCCATGGTAAACCAAGCAACCTTCTGCTGAGCAATAGAATGTTGTTCACAGGGCATTTCTATGTGGCAATAGGCTCTGGCCGCTTCTCTGGTGGTTCAAGCGTAGGACCTACAGGGAAGAGGGGTGCGGTGGGTGCCACTCTGCATTCCTATGGCAGCTCACTCTCACATGAACAGTTTCCATTGTGTTATGAAATTATTTTGAGCACTGCCTTTCTGATTTGAGTGTTTCTCTGACACCACTCAAGACAATATAGATATCTGAGTTCTCATGATGATTTTATGTCCTTCTCTCATTGAGGCAATCTCAATGAATGTGCAGTAGCAGGCAAATAATTGCCTTTCAGATGATGTGAAGCTTCTGGAAACTTCCTATTCCAGAATCCCAACCATCATCTTTAGGGCCGTCTTCTCAGATTTTTGACAAAAGCTCCAGTCTGCATAAGCACATGCGGCAGAGAGAATGCCAAATTCAGGTGAGCCTAGATGAAAGAGAGTGAGCTTGCCGTCTGTAACTCGGGCAGAGTTTGCTGTTTCTCAGGCCCCCATTCAAAAGCAGTTTTCTTCTAAGATCTATAAGATCTTTCTTACAGGTTCTAGAAACATCCTGATGTGTGTAATATGAGTTCGTCAAAATCCAAATAGACCAACCAAATGCTGGACCTCCTGCTTAGTCTCGGGCATAGGTAGTGAGAGTAACTTGTCCTTGCTTGCCTGCAGAATGTCACAAGTGGCTACTGCCCAAGTTATTCCCAAGAACTTCCCAGTTTAGGCAGGGACCTGAATTTTTGCTGGATTTGTAAACCAGCCTCTATTGGTCATGGGAGCCACCACTGTTTTCAAATATGCCCTAGCTTGTTGGTTTGTGTTTTATATTAATATAATATCACAAATATAATGTATCACTACATTTGACATCTACACAAAGTCCAAGTCTCTTGTAACCAAGCTATGATAAAGGCTGAAGACATAAAAGCCCTCAGCCAATGTGGACAAAGGATATCGTGAACCCCCCCACATGAAAACAGGCTGTGGCTGTCTCTTCTGAGCTTGGGAGGGAGACAAAGACATTTGCAAATAATTCACAAAGTACTGGTCTCTTTCAGCCTGCTGTATTTTATGCACTGTCAATACCATTTCTAGAACCACAGAAGCGACAGGTGGGACTGCATTATTTAAGGCTCAATAATCAACGTTCAATAGCCATGAACCATCTGCCTTTGTCAGAGGCCATATAAGACACTTATACAACAATTGGGGAGGGGGCACCAATTCTCCAGCCTTTAGCAAGTCTTAATCAAAGCAATATTCTTTTTCTGTCCATCATATACTATTTCAGATTGACAATCTGGATGGGTTCAGGCAGTTGAAATGGTTCCCATTTAGCATGTCAAATCAATACTGGACTAAGGACAGACTTACACACCTTCAATTTTATATCAGATACAGTTTCTGAATTAGGCATAATATACACACCAATAATATATTCAGGTAAGGGAAAGGCAACTACTTCATACAAGATCCCATTAAATTTTCAAAACTCACTACCATTGAGTCAATTCTAACTCATAACAAGCTTATAGGACAGTGTTTCTCAACCATCCAAATGCAACGACCCTTTAATACAATTCCTCATGTTGTGGTGACCTGCCAACCATAAAATCATTTTCATTGCAACTTCATCACTGTAATTTTGCTACTGTTATGAATCGGGCAACCCCTGTGAAAGGACATGGATTTGGTAGAACTGTCCCTGTGGGTTTCTGACACTGTAATTCTTTGAGAGTAGAAAGCCTTGTCTTTCCCCTATGGAACATCTGGTGGTATAGAATTACTAACCTTGTCAGAGTTCTGTGTTTAGCAGCCCAATGCATCACCACTAGTTAAAGAAGTCACAACCGCTTCTTTAAGCCTACCTTTAGGCGCCTTCAATATTTTATCAGCAGGTTTTAGGGTTGCAGTACCTTGGGCTTCTGGGTCTATGATCCTCAAGAAGGTCTCTTCTCCACCTCCAGGCCATTTTATCCACAAGTCTACATCTGGCCCCTGATGGGGGCTGTATCAGAAGCCCTGCCATCCTCATCATGTCTTATCTTCGTCTACTGAATGTGTCTCTTTCACAAGGTCCCAGATAGATATTCCCATGATGAATACCTCCCAGCTGGGGCGAATTGAGTAAACTTAGTTAGGCCTTCTTAACATTGAGGGACCAGCAGAAATTTCCACGATCCATCCACCCTCCTGTAGACCTGTACTAGAACCTTTCTTAAACTCCATGTCCACCAAATCCATCCCATTTCTTAATAACTTTCTAAAAATCTCTTTTCCACTGGGATAAGATCTTTCCCAATTGACCCTTCCTATTCTACTATTAATTAATCTTATGTTTCTTGCATCGATAAAGTAAATGTGACACTGTTTCACTGTCGCTTTTCCTTTCTTTATTTTTTTTTGCATTTGTAAGGTTACATGAGTGCCCATGTCATAGAAGGTCCTCCCTTGATTACCATATATGCCATGCCCTGATGAATAGCCCAATCATCATAAAGCCTTTATGGAAGTGTTTTCATAAAAAGCACATTGATGGCTTTTTGTGGTGTGTCCCACTGAGTACATAAGGAGGAAAAGGGGCAGTTATCCTTCTCAGCATACACAAGTCACACAGCATGCTTGTCTAGTCCTAGTATTATATTGGACCTAGTATTATAGTTCATGACTGTTCTCTACTGAGCTGTGCGTCTTGAATCAACCCAAACATAATCTTCCATTCTATTTGCTTCTACAAAAGCTCAGTTAGGAAATAGAGGTGTGCCTTTCCTGGTGAAGTGATGGGTTATGGGTAGCAGGGAGGGAGGATAAATGGTGCAAGAGCTCAGGAGTAATACATACTTTAGAACAGTAAAGAGAGAAGACGAGTGCAGTAGGAGATAGGGGAAAGATAAAAGAAACTGAAGGGAAAGCAGTAGATGAAAGTGAAAAAAGAGAGATGAGGTAGTAGTAATTTGGAGATTTTAAAAAATAAATTATTTAATTTCTTAGTTGGAAAAGAAGGAAAATGAGACGATACTAGTTTAAAAAATATTATAAGACTAGTACAATCTTTCATTTTGAAGAAAAGGAGGGAAACAAGAGAATGAGTAGAGGGGATAAAAGTGTAAAAGGAAGAGCTTCTGGTGTTTTTGTTTGGAGTCTAAGGTCTTCCCAGGGGTGTTGTGTGTGGCGTGAGTTAGAGAAAGGTATTTACCCAGGAGGAGAGTGGAAAACCTCTGTGGGTTCAGATTTGGGCTTGAAGCACAAAGGGAAAGGATAAGTTGAGCAGTTATCATTAGTAACATGGTCAGATAATGCCAGAAGATGAACCATTCAGCTTGGAAGACACTCAAAATATGACTAAGAAGGAGTGGAGAAAACCAGAATGAACAGATCTGGAGTACAGTCTTCGAGATGCTCATTTTCTGATGGGACAAGAAACAGCTTCAATCATCAAGTAATCATTGTCACTTGGAATATCTGGTTTATGGCGGTGGGAAAATTGGACTACAGTATGTGAAGAAAAGAAAAACTCATCAAAGTGGTGATTCTAGGCACTAGTAAGCTGAAATCAGATGGCTTACTATGCTTCCAGAAAGACCAACTGGAGGAATGGCATCACATTTGTGGTCAAAGGGATAGTCCAAGATCTATCCTAAAGCATCATTCTATCTGTGATCTCAATCCCCAGTCAAGGAAATCCAATCAATATAAATATTATTCCAATTTAGGCACCAACCATTAAAGGCAGAGAGGCAGAAATTAGTGTTTAACATTTAAACATTATTATTATTTTAATAAATCATTTTATTGGGGGCTCTTATATATATTATAACAATACATACATCCATTAAACAGACATGTACAAATGTTGCCATTAACAATTTCAAAACATTATGTTTCTTTCTGAGCCCTTTGTTATTAGCTCCTGTTTATTCCTTCCCTTGTCCACTTTGGCACCCTTTGAACCCTTAATATATTATGGATTGTTATTATTATATATACGTATCTCACACTGTCCATTCTATCCCTACACCTACTATCTTGGTGTTTGTCCCCCTGAGGGGGTTATTCACCATCATGGCTATCTGCTCCCCGTTCCCTTTCCCTACCCTTTTGGAATCATTACACCCATTACTGTTTCTGAGGTGTTTGTCTATCCTGAATTCCGTATATTGAAAGCTCTTGTCTGTACTGATGCACGTACATAGATCTAGCAGGATTTGTGAAGTAAGACTGAGGTCATAATAGTTTGGGGAGGAAGGAACTAAAAAAGTGTGTGTTTCACTGGTGCTAAACTGCTCCCTGGATATATGTTCTCTTCCATGCAGCCTCTCTGTGCAGGAATGTCAAATTGTCCCTGGATGGGCTTTCAGTTTCTACTTTGACCACTCTTTTTCAACTCAATGAGGTTTATTTATGAATTTCTGATGCCTGTTCTCATCAACTTCTCATAACCACACAGGCTGATGTATTTCTTCCATATTGGCTTTGTTGATTTACTACTAGGTGGACAATTGTTTGGTTTCGAGCTTTTAAGACCCCAGACACGATATCTTTTAACAGCCAGCACCATCAACTTTCACCACCACATTTGCTTATACACCCAGTTTGTCTTCAGCAATCGTGTTGGGAAAGTGGGCATTGCCCAGTGCCACATTATTAGAATCATGTTCTTATGTTGAGGGAAAACTTAAGTAGAGATGCAAAGTCCACCCAATACCTCCATGTATTGCCATATGAATATATGTACATAGACAAGTAAGCCAGTTTTTATGTTTTTATATATTTACCTATAGGCATATCTATGTCAGTACATCTATAGATAGTTTTGCTCCCTAGTTCTTTCCTCTATTCCCTTTTACCTTCCTCCTGCCTCACTATCACACTCACCTCTCATTTGCCTCTCAATAATTACCCTCGGCTGGATTACAGTTGCTCCAATACCACCAGGAATTCTACACCGACCTCCTCATGGATTTTAGATCCCTAGTTGTTCTCCTGTCCATGATGTTATTTGCCCACCACTCCCTTCCCCTGGCTCATCTTCCCCCAATTCCTCCAGGAACCCTTGGTCCTGTTACTTTCTCCTCAGGTTTCCTTCTCATGTCTATCTTATATAGATAGAATAAAAACAACAAAGACAAGACAAAAATTTTATATTTTTACCAAAATCTTCAGTCTGAAATGGATCAAACATGTAATCAAGATGTATGGATTATTATAGGTGATTGGAATGCAAAACATAGAAACAAAGAGGATGGGATAACAGTTGGAATACATGATCTTAGTGATAGAAATGAAGCTGGTGATCACATGATGGAGTTTTGCAAGACTAATTATTTATTTACAGCAAATACTTTTTATCAACAACACAAACAGCAAATATGCATATGGATTTCTCCAGATGGATAACACAGAAACTGTGGAACAACGATTGGGGAACAGAACATCAGTAGCTCATATATAGGTACAGGTTGGAATTGAAGAAATCTAAAGAGTCCACACAAGCCAAAATATGAATTTGAGTATACACCATCTAAATATAAGCACATCTCAAGAATAGATTTGCTACATTGAACACTAATGGCAGAAGGCCTAACATACATGAACAAAACAAAAGTTCATTAGAAAGACAAGAAAGAAGGAAACAATAAGCGTGGATATCAGAAGAGACTCTAAAACGTGCTTATAACTGTAGAGAAGTTATGACAAGTGGAAGAAATTATGAAATCAAAAGTGGAATAGAAAAAAAAAGTTGGAGGACCAATCCCCATTTGAGGAGAAGAATGACTGGGAAAAACAAAAAAGGTTTTGCGGACCTTCAGGTCGGGGAGTGTCCCTGGTGGCATGCACCAAATGGGTCACACTGATTGGGGCTTCTGGATGCATCCCGGAGACCCAGGCTGGGTGCCGTAGACTACTGGAACATTGAATCCTGGATCTTCAAGGCACATTGCATGTTCCAGAAACTGCATCAGTGAAGTCAGATGCGGAAAATTCATTGGGTGACCTGGACTGTACATCAGACACACTAGAAACCTTGGAGGCTGATGACAAGGACTTAAGTCAGAAAATACTGTGTCTGAGGAAGCGAAAGACAGCTGTACCAAGATTGTTGAACTGTTGGTACGCGGACAAACATGGTCCTGCTACTTTAATACCTTATATGCAGTATTGAGATATGTATTATTCCTGCAAACCTGCCACTGACAGTCTCAGTGATTATTATTGAGACATTTGCCCTGACAATTAACCCCAATGTTTCTATAAATAGTGTCCAGTCATGGAAAGAGTGATTCTGCAGCAAGAGAATATTTATACTGTGATATGGAGTTAGCCTACATTGGACCAAAGTTCCTCTCTCAACAGAGCTTTAAATAATTAGTATGAAGGGCTAATCAAAGACAATATTAATGGAAGGTTATTATGCCCAAGCGCAATGATTGATATGACTACCATAAATTAACAAGGAGGTCCTGAAAGGGAGCCCAATGCAGAAAAATAAATTTAAAACAACAACAACAACAAAACACAGATCCAGGAATGGATTGGGGGATTGATTGCACTAAATTCTAGCTCCAATTTAAGAAAAATTAGCTCTTACATCATGACACTGCTCAATACTTGACCTCGGGGGGTGGGGGAGGGGGACACAGAAGATTTGGGGGCTACGGCAAAATGTGATGAAGAAAGTAGATGGTGCCTGGCTAAAGTAGCATCCGGGGTCTTAAAGGCTTGTCTCCAAACAAGCAGCCATCTAAGTGAAAGGTCAACTAAGTCCACATGAAAGAAGAACACCATCATCAGTCACCAAAGAACGGTAAATTATATAATCCATATTAGAAGGAGGGAATTGTACCAGAACCTAAATTGTGATAATCCGATTGCAGAAGGCTATGGATGACAGTGGGTGCTGCATAGGAAATAAGCTCCAGTGATCTCCCTCTATCCAGAGTTGAGGGACGGGAGAAAAGTGGTTACTGAAGAGAGTGCATTAGAGAGAAGAGGACAGAAGATCAAAGGCATAAATCTGACTTGAACAGTTAAAACTTTTGTCAATTGATATCCCTTTTGATGCACATTAGACATGATCTGGTTTTCAACATTTTCTATCTATTTTTGGTTTTTGTTTATTCATACTGGTGTTTATCTCAGATGTGCTATGTCATTGAGGGTCACCCTCTTGAATTTGTTTTTTCTGTTTTTCTGTATATGAAACCCAGGGTTGTTGAGCCTCTCGGGACAGTGGGTAGAATAAAGGTTTTGGGGGCTGGGAGGTACAGTGGTGGTTGTGGGGGAGCAGTAATAGGGAGCTAATGCCAAGGAGTCCAGAAAGGAAAATAATGCTTGGAAACTGATTTTGGTAGCAATTGTACAATACTGCTTGATGTGATTGAACTATGTAATGATATGGGATATGTATTAACTCCCAATTAAAAAAAAAGATTTCGTCTTAAAAATCCTACTGAGTAGTTCTCAGTTCTGTGGGGGTCTCTATGCATCTGAATTTACTCAATGATGGTGCAATAGTTCATATGATATTCACAGGAATCAAATTACATCTGTGGAAAGAAAACTATTGAGAAACTCAATATCATCAATCAGAGGAAGTCCAGGGGCCAAGTTCAGAATAGCACACTAATTGCTTATATGTAAGCTGAAACTGAAATAGAAGAAAATTAAAGCAAGTCTATGAGAAGCAAAGCATGACATTGTGTATATCCCACCTACATTTAGGCATTTCTTAGAAATATATTTTACACCTTGAAAACTAATGATCCAAATTCAGACAAGTTGTGTGGTAACATAAACAATGTTATACAAGGAGAAAGAAAATTACAAAAAGATTTCAGAAGAAGCTCTAAAAGTCATTCTTGGGCATACAGTACATGAAGTAAATAAATTAGATAAAGATAATAAATTAGATAAAGCAAATCATAAAGATATTAAAGTAGATAAAGTCATGGTAAGTGAAAGAACTGAGCAGACTATTTCAAAGAGGATCCCAAGAGAATAGCATGTAATAATAAAATTTGTGAAAACCTGGAGTTAGAAACCAAAGGAAAGAACAGGTTTGACATTTCTCAAGCAGGAAGAACTAAAGAAAAAACAATCAAGCATCTATTTGCAGTATTAAATGAATCTATAGAAACAAACTAACTGCCCCAGGGGACACATCACTGTACCAAAAATATTTTGTCAACATTCAACCATTTCTGTAGGTACCACATGATCAAGAAGCAATAGTATTGAAGACAGAAACTCAAGCTGCACTGAAGGCAGTACTTGGAGACGGGGTAAGCTCTCTCTAATCATAATTCCCAATAATCTCTCATACATTGTATTAATAACATTAGGTTAAAATCAATAAAATCCTAGTATGGCCAGGTCCTAAACACAATTCTTATAGCAGTCAAATACAATCCTTTCTTATCATGTAATAATATAATATAATAATATAATATTTTATTATATATTATATATATAAAATATATATATTTTAGGAAAACTTAAGGACTCTGGTAGGATCCAGCCAGGGTCAAACTTTCAGTCAGTCATTTTGTCTTAGTAGCATGGCTTTTGCCTCAGAAAAGTCCAAGAGGCTTTTTGCCCCGAGTTTACTATCCACTACATTCATTTTTTTACCATCCACTAATTAATTTACCATCCACGTACATTCATTTGCACCGTCATTTACCATCCACTTACATTTTACTATCCACTACATTCATTTGTACCATCACTACATTTACCATCTACTACATTTTTACCATCCACTACATTCATTTGCACCATGTCAACTTCAAGGAATAACCCAAAAGAGTTTCTAACAATGAAAAGTTTCACTCCCCTTGCCCTTTACACGTAACAACTGAGTATAGTATGAGGTCATATTGGACCTCTGACTAAGAAGCAAAATCAAATTCCATCCAACGGCATTACGGCAGAGGTCAGACAAGCCTCCCCTCTCCAACCCCTTGATTTCTTTTTATACAACCCCACTCATAGTACCATTAATGTGTTAGGGTGGATTGGCTAGAGGAACAAACTTAATGACACTCATATATGTAAATGACAAAGTGTTTTAAACATAATTTCCTCCCTCAGCGCAAGAACACTTTGTTCTAATAAAGTCTTCGGTGATGTTCTTCTGTGATGTTCACCTTCTCGACACAATTGCTAAAGACAAAATGGGTGCATAAGCAAGTGTGGTGAAGAAAGCTTATGGTGCCCAGCTATTAAAGTTATAGTGTCTGGGGTCTAAAAGGCTGAAAGTTAAACAAGCAGCCATCTAGCATGGAAGCAACAAGCCCAATAAGAATCACCCCAACCTGTGGAATGACAAGGTGTCCAAGGGATTAGGTATCAGGCATCAAAAGACCCAAAACAAACAACCTTTAGATGCAAAGGAGGGGGTTTCTATGCTCGAACAGTTAAAGTCACAGAAACCCACAGGAAGATGCTGACTCAATGGCAGTGAGCTTGATTTGATAATCCTCTGAAGAATTTCTACACTCTGACTTACACACATTAAAATGGCAGTTTTGGCATTCCTGAGGGACTCATTGTGTTCTTTTAAATGAAAAGTCTGTGGGGGCAAAATTTGGCTCATTTGGGCAGGATGGAACTGCTGTTGTGAGTCTCTGAGATTGTACTTTCTATGGGAGTAGAAAGCCTCATCTTTCTCCCCAAAAGGCTGGGGTTTCCTCTGCACACCCAGCAAGTAATCACTATGCCACGGGGGCTCCTGTAAGCAGTATGAATACTAAAATAAAAATCCAATATATATTTTTAACAAATCACATGGTGTTCTTGCCACTCAGACTCTTACCTGGACATCTAATCACAAAAAATCTAATTGAGAATGCAATGTTCTTGCTGTTAGGTGACATGGAGTTGGCTCTACCCATCGCAACCCTGTGCACAACAGAACAAAGCACTGCGTGTTCCTGTGATGTCCTCGCCGTCCTTCCTAGGAGAGTAGAGTTGTTTGCACAAATTAATGGCTGTTTGCATGCATTAGGACTGTTACCCTGTGTAAAGGAGAGGAGGGCATGTCTCATAGATCATCCTTCCTAATACTCTTTTTAGACCTATCTTATTTTTGGACCATGACTATCAACGTTTCTTCATAAGGCCTTCCACGGTGCTTGTTTGGCCATTCCTAGCACGATTTTACAGATCCTGGATTTTTTATCGACATGTTCCTTAGTCTCCTGGCTCTAATTAAAAGCTGACATTCGTTTAAAGGCATTGCTTCCCTTCAACATGCTCAAGTGGATTTTGCTTTCTTTCCCATGTACAGCATAGCCTATGCTTAAATTATAGGGTAAGGAAGTTCTCGTTCTTCATTGCTGTGTCAAGAACTTTGAACTATGTTCAACTTACTTTGACTATCAGCTCATTATAATGCCCTTCAGCCACCTCAGTTATTGCATTCATCAGCTCGTTTTCTCCTTTATTTTATCTCCTGGCAAGCAGCCATTCCAGAACAAGCTCTATGAGGATTATTGGTGATTTCCACTGCTCTTCCGTTTGAGTTATCAACTTTATGACTCCAAAGGAAACATCACTGTCTACTCCATCAGTAACTCACGCACAAAAGCATTCCTTAACCTTACCTACCGTGTCAATCATCCCATCCTCACACCGCCACCTCATGGTTCTCCAGTTATGTTCTATTTCACATGGACCATTGGTCTTAGTTGCACTCTGCTTGCCCATACCTTATGCTTTCTTCCCTTGATTCCCCATATTAAGCATTTTGTTTATTCAAGTTACTTTTTACCTATGCTTTAACTGACCTTATTGGTTAAAAATACTTTTTTGATAAAAGTCAAAGGTTAAGTAAAATTCAACTTACAACTCATTCTTGGACATCACTCGTGAAGCTAATCATTGCTAAAGATATCTACAAATTATATTTTGTCTCATTTATAAGACACCATTACTAAATGTGGGTTGAGACATCAAGGATACCTAGCATCTATTATAATTTCCTGATTTACATAGTCATTGACTCATTTACACCTTTTTCTCTCTCATCCAACCACTAAAAGCTTCTCTTCATCCTCCTGCTTTCCCACTTTCTGTTTTACTGATTAAATAGAAACAACCCAAAATAACGTTCACAAATCTCCCTCCTACAATCAAACACCTACTAGCATCTGCATCCAAATTACATTATTTCCTGCTTACTCCTCCTCCCACTCACTCAAAGTCATTGTTATAGTATCCTACCCCAAGCCACGTCTGCCTTTTCTGCACAGGGAGCATTTGTTCACTACTGCTGGGTACTTTCCATAAGGTACTTTCCATAAAGAGCTTGTCTCAATTTTAAGAAAATCTCAAGTCAACTCTTTCTATTTCTCCTTTCTATTTCTCTAGGAAGCTGTATACGCTCTAAACCAGTGGCCAATATATGGTGCTGTGTCTCCAATAGCCAGAATTCGTGGGTCCAGGAACCAAGGGGTGGAAGCTGCAGTGGCACCACTCACTATTATGCCTAGTGATCCACTTGCAGCATTTTTGCTTCCTGTCCCAGCAACCCTGTGTTCCTCAGGCCTGGAGGTCCTGGTCCCGAAGGAAGGAACTCTCCCACCC
>NW_022103911.1:4401248-4409799 GCF_000313985.2 Echinops telfairi | reverse complement strand
ATTACCAAGCATGATGTTCTTCTCTTTGGACTGTTGTCTCCTGACAGTATGTGAGACAAAGTCTTGCCATTCTTGACTCAAGGGAGCATCTGGCTGGTGGTCAAGATACATACAGCAAACGTTTGGAATTTCAACTTTATTTTGAAGTTGAGTTTAATGATATTAATTTATATTCACCATGCTGTCCAATCGCCACACTTATCTGTTCACAATTATTTCTGTCACTCAACAGAAGCTCAGTGTCCACTGAGCATTAGGATTCTCTTTTATCTTCCTTATCCCTTGGTAATCAGTAATTGACTTTGGTTTCCATATTTAATCTCGTAGGCAAAAGAAATGTGTGGTTCATGGAAAAGTTACTCTCACTCAAAATCATGCTTTTGTCAGTAAAAAATCAGCAATCAGATGTTTATTTTTCTTAAATTTACCATGGGGATAAATATATTCAAAGGTTTAATTTATATCTTTCGATTAGCAATGTGATTAGGTGAAATTTCTTAATATGGTTCTTCTATCCACAACTCTGTAACTCCCACCAAAACTTAGGTGACATTATGCAAAGAGGATATGTGTAACAGTTAGAGAAGGGACTGGTAAGCTTTAGTAACCACCCAATTGGCTATAAGAATGAGACATCTCAGTAGGAAGTGAGAGAAATCCCAAGACCACTGGAAGATAAATGTCAAATGCAGCACCTTCAAAATCTGTCTGAAATGGTGGAGTTTGAGACCAGAAACCAAAGTCTCAGGCAAGAAGCACTAGAAGAACCAGAGGAGAAGGACCATCTCGGAGAGATTCTGAGGCACAGCAGCGGACTGGCCACCTGGCTTTGAGAAGCAGAGGTCAAGGGAGCAAGTTGTTGAGAAGCTGAGGACTGAGAGAACTTGACTGCTGACTGAGGAGAGGAGTTACTATAGACAATGACAGTATCTTCAAAGTTTTCTGAACCTGGCATGTGGTGACCTCGGGATTTCCCTGACAAATGCTCCCTTAACCATGTACATTATCTGTGAGTTCTGTGGGGCCATTGCAATCAATCATTGAGCTCAGCACAGAATTAGCATGCCATGGGAGGAATGGCTGGTGTCAGACTACATAAAGAAAGAACGACAATGGAGGTGATAGGGAATCCGAGGTCAGGTATGGGCCCCAAGCTGTTTCTCAAACAATGAGACTGATCATTAAAGAATGTTTTAACTGAACCTGTCTATACCAAAATGAAGAAAATAAACAAAAAATTAACCTGTGGTTTATTAAAAGTTGATTGAATGGATTAAGGTTTACTGTCCTATATTTAATAATGAAAAATTTCATAACTCATTCTTGTTCTAGAAAACTTTCTGTAGTACAATATTTTAAAGTTGCAATACACCTTCAATTAAAACAATATAATTAAACAGTAGAAGTCCTTTACTATATGATAAATAATACAAATTATATATAGATATATGTCAAATGTAAACTAATTACAATATTCTTAACTGGCATTATTTTGTGCTAATGTTGAGGTCCTGATTAGAGTGCCTATTTCAGAGTTCTCCGTAGATATAATTACTATGCTGCATCAGGCTCCATGGATGGTCCGGTTTACAAAAGATGGCATTATGCTAATGAAATCACAATTTCCTAGCATATCTGACACATATATTATATTTTCTCTTTTTAATGGTGTGTGTTTGAGGCAGGTTCACACTAAACAAGTTTGTAAACATTCGTCATGTTAGTTCTCAATAAATTTAATAATTTGAAATGAAAAACATCAGCATCAAAAGGACTGAAACATTGTGGGAAATTATTGTACACTGCCTAAAGCCAGAGGTGTATTAAAATTGTGTTTTTTTGTTTTACTCTACTTAAGATGATCAGTGAATTTGTATTTATGAAATGGACTTTCTCTAATGTTACTATGGGAATTACATGAGGCACTACTTTAAATGATAGTTCTCAGACCTGAGCTCTGGAAGTCCTTATTCAGTGTGTTTGGGAAGAGACTATAGATCTGAATTTTATAAGCAGTCTTGTCAGTAGTCTTCAGACTACAGGTGTAGATCTAGAAGTACCTGAAGACTTGCTATGAGCTACATGGATATAAAGAGGATTAAGAGAATCAAATTACAGATCATCAGTGTTTTCTTTATACCTCTTTATAAGTTGAAAAGTTTCCATACACATTGTCCCTCCAATCTCCCCTTAACAACAGTTGTATTAAATTTTTCTGAGAAAATATCTATCTTTCTTCTTGAATATTACCATGTGCATTCACTCATGTTATAAAATCTTCTGGCCTTTCATAAAGAGGAAGTTTCACTTATTGTCTGTAAGGCTCCATTGATATTGTTCTGTTATATTGTGTATTATTTTTAACTTTTTATTGTGGATTGGGTGAAGGTACAAAGAGCAGATCTGTTTTCCATTCAATAATTAATGTACATTTTATTTCATATCATCCTACTAGATACTTTAAAACACCGGATAAATCTTGTAGACTCAAACTTCAATAAAAGTTTTATTAAGAATAAATCTCTCCCAGTGTTAGTTTTAGAATTCATAGAAAATAAGCTGCACACTGAATTGTTCAAGCATTAATATGTCAGAAACTATACAGGGAAAAAACGCATTCATTTGATGTCTAATTTGTCTCAAATTCAACAGGACCTAAACTGAAGTTCTGGTTGACCTTTCTCCAAAATTCAGTATTTTTTCATTCCAATTAGCAACTCCACCATTTTTTATTACTCAGGAAAACACATAAACTTAACATTACCACTGAGTATGCTTTCATTTTCATCACACTTCCATACATCAAAAAATATTTCCCTTCAAAATCTAAGCAATACCCGACCACATACATTATCTTCACTTGTACCACACTGGCTCCAGTCACCATCACTTCTTTTAAAGTATCACTATTATGGCCTCAATCAATCTCTCAGGTCTGTTATTGCTCCACCATAATTAATTAACTCTTGACAGACCAATAAAATAAATATTTTAACAGGTAGCATATTATGTAACGGGCACATATTATGTGCCTCCTTTGATCAGAACCCTGCTATTTCACTCAGTAAAAGCCTTTTGTTCTTTCTACAGTTCCAAAATCGAGCTTGATCCTACTTTTTTCCTACCCAAATCTCACAGATTTCATTATCTTTCTTGCTTACTAAATTAATGCAACAGACTAAAACTAGCATAAAATAGGCTGACTCTATTTTTGTTTAAAAAAAAAAAAAAAAGAGAGAGAGAGAGAGAGAGAGAGGAGAGAAACCCCAGACACCAAAAATGTAGAGAGGACTCAAAGACAATCAGTTTTCAGGAGGGAGCAAATCTCCCAGAAATTCATGGAATTACCATTGTAACACTCACTCAGAAACAGATACAACTTTAGAGTGTTGAAAAAAATGTGTTGAAATTGATTTGCTTTCATTAAGTTTAGGCAGATGCAATTTTGTAATTTGTACAGAATCTTGGGGGGATAAATTCCTATGAGATCTTCCAAAAGCCTAAGCCTAGCCCATATAGAAGTGTGGCAACCAAAGTCGGATACCCTATGGTTCAAAGGAAAGAGCCCTGGTGGAGCAGTGTTTAAATGGTTCACTGCTTACCTAAACATCCTTGGTTCAAATCTTCCAGTCTTCCCATTGGAGAAAAATGGGCCAGTCTGCTTTGCATAAAGATTACAATCTTAGTTGGCAATCTTATGAAGCAGTTCTCTTCTTTCCTGTGAGTCAGAATTGACTCAATGAAAATTGGTTTGTTGTCATTGTTCATGAATTAGAAACCCTAAACTAATAAATAAACAAATATAAAGTCTGTATCCATGTCTTGAAACCCATGTCAGAAATGAAAGTAATAATAACAGTAGTGAAACTTCCACCGCCCAGAATATACAGGGTTCTTCCTTGAACCAAGGGACTATTTCTTTTTCCTTGGGTTTATTTTAATTTATTTTCTTTTATTTCAATTTTAATTTGGTATACAATTATCACAAGTGGAGCACATTTATTCATTTATTAGCATATTTAGTATTCTCAAAAAGAAGAAGATGGCTTTATCCAAATGGTAGAATCTTAATTTTTTTTCAAAACATTGTAAGCATAAACTTTGAACTTAACTTCTTATAGAGCTATTATATAAACAAATATCTTTTCTGATTAATGGAAGCAGTACTCATTTTGTGGATACACATTTTCACATTTTTAACTTATGTTATAAATATTCACTTGTGTTAGTTATAATTCCACAAGGGAGGCTATGAATGTTGATATGAAAATATATATAAGTATGTATGAATATAAACATGTAACATAATGTATATGCATTCCTATTACTGTGTATGTACATTTATATTTCTATGGTAGAAAAGCATACATTTGCTACCTTTATTTTAACTTTTCTAGAGTAATTTGAATGGTAACTGGATACAAATCAGAAGGTGCTATGCTTCTTGGTCAAGAAAAAAATGTATATATACATGTCATGTTGGCTTCATGTTATGATAGACTTGGTGTGCATATGTGGTCAAAATTGTGCAACATTGCTGTACAACTAAGTGTCAGAAGTAATATATGTGTGGTAGGACCTGTAATATTTCTTTTCCACCTTTAGAACTGAAACATGATCAGACCTGGCTCGATCAATGTGGAATTCCAGATGTTCATAGAGCCAGTGTTCTGTATCAGCCTCTTAATCGCCTTTCAAGAGAACAAGAGTGAAAGGCTGTTCACTTCAGGGGATGCCTGTCACCAAGAGTTAGTTTCTCATTTAAGAAATCTGGTGTTTCTGAATGAACGAAAGCATGTCCCTTGTTTGCATGACATTAAAATCCTATGCAGTATCACCCACTTAAAAGATAGACATTTGAAAGCTTATGATACTATTTTGAAACAGATTTCATATTTGAATAAACTTTATTTATTAACATTTTATAATATAAAGTTACATTGTGGCAACAATTTATACCTCATATGTTATGAAGTGCCTACTATTTACAGAGGGTGGGTAAGAATACATTTATACTGTGATCTGGTAACTGGTCAAACAAGATGTCAAATCTATTTATTGATCAAGTTAAAGGAGAATTTTTAGGGAAAAATTGGTGGTTTTGATTTTGTGTTATAAAAAATAAAAAAATTGTGGTTTTGATTTTGTGTTATACATCAAATAGACAAAATTTTTAAAATAAAATCTCACTAAGAAAATTGGGACTAGGTCTTACATGCATGCTTATATTCTTATATTTAGGTATAAATTGTGAAATTAAGTATATTGCAAGCCTAACACTTCTCAGAGGAAAATCCTAGCTCCAAGTTAAAAATGATTCATTCTTACATCATGATCCTGCCCAATACTCACCCTCAGAAAGGGAACACAGAAGATATGGGTGCTATAGCAAAATGTGTTGAAGAATGTAGATGGTGCCCAGCTATCAGATAAAACAGCATCTGGGGTCTTAAAGTCTTGTCTCCAAACAAGCAGCCATCTAAAAAGATGTCAACTAAGTCTACACGGAAAAAATTCACCATCTTCAGTCACAAAAGGATTGGAATCCATATAATTCGAAGTCAAAGGAGGGATGAGTATTAGAGTCTAAATTCTGAGAATCCGGTCTGCAAAAGGTGATGGATGACCTCGGGAGCCCAAGATCAATTAGTAGAACTACATAGGAATTAACCCCTAAAGAATTCCCCCTATCTAAAATTGAGGGATGAGAAAAAAATGATCACAAAAGAAAGTGCCTTGGAGAGAGGAGGATAGAGGATCCAAGGCATAAATCTGACCTTAACAGTTGAACCTTTGTCAGTAGATCCTCCATATGATGCAGGCTGGACCTGATCTGGGTTCCAAAATGTTCTGTATTTTTTGGCTTGTATTGTTTTGATTTGGTTTTGTTTGTTCATATTAGAGTGTATCTCAGAGGTGTTATGTTAATGGAGGTCACTCTCTTGAAGTTGAGCTATCTGCCTTTCTATTTTTCAGTATGTGAAACCCAGGATTGATGAACCTATGGGGAGAGCAAGTAGAATAAGGGGTATAGGGGTAGGGGTAGGAGGTACAGTGGTGGTGGTGGTGGTGGTGTAAAGGGGAGAAGATGACAAGGAGTCCATGTAGAAAAGATTGCTTGGAAACTCTGACAACAATTGTACAATTCCAATAGACATGGTTGAAATATGGAATGATATGATACATGTATTATTTCCCAAATTTAAAAAAGTTAGAAAATATGAATAGAGAAGAATATAGTATACTTGGAGAAAAAATGTTATATATCCATTGTAAAACTGAAAATTTATAGAGAAGAAGAAATAAGTTACTGAACTACGCATATATATGACTCATAAGGAGATAACATAATTTTGGATTGTTACAACTGAAAAAGGATTTCTTTAGCAATTGAAGCTTAGTAAGAAAGATGAGATGGAAAATGGTATAACAAAGCCAAGCAGTTACAAATAATAGAGAGTAGGTTAATAATATGATTCTGAGAGAGAAAGTTGAAACTATGCTCCAATGAGGTTTATGGCCTTGAACACCCTATAAAGGGTCCCCGTAGTTGAACTTGACTCAGTGTAAAGGATTATGGAAAGTGGTTTCGTTCGATGCCTTTGAGTTTTTTCCAAAAAAGAGTGCTACTATGTATACGAGAATGAAAACCTGCCCTGTCCTGCACTATTCTCCAAATTATTGTGGTTGAACCCATTGTTACAACTACTTTACTTTTCCATCTCCCTGAGCATATTTTTCCATCTCACTGAGCATCTTCCTTTGCTGCCCTTCTATTTTACTAAGGATGATGTCCTTTTGCAGGGGCATATCTCTCCTGATAACAAGTTCAAAGTACATGAGAATAAGTCCCACCATCCCCAATTCTAAGGAGCATTGTGGCTGTTTTTCTTGCAAGACAGAATTGTTTGTTCTTTCTAAAATGGTATTTTCAATATTCTTCACCAACATAATATTTCAAATGTGTTCATTCTTCTTCAGTTTCCTTATACATTGTTCAATTTTGATATCTTTATGAAGTGATTGAAAATACCATGGCTTGAATGAGGCACACCTTAGTCATCAAATTGAAGTCCTTGCTCTTCTATATTTTAAAGAGGTCTTTTAAAGCAGGTTGTATTAGTCTGGGTGGACCAGAGAAATAAATTCACAGACACTCATATGTGTATAAGAAAGAGCTTTATATACAAGAGCAGTTGAATATTGAAAATATCCGATGCCTAGTCCAGTCCATGAGTCCAATATTAGCCCATATGCCTGATACCAATATATAAAGTCCTCTTCAGACTCACAAAACACATGTAATGATGCCGAATACAGGACGATCAAAAGCCAGTGGGTAGAAATTCTTTGGATCCAGTAGTGATGTTGTAAGCATCTCAGCTCTGGCAGGGGTCTCCACGTGGCTTCTCCAGTTCCCAGGGCATGGGGTTTGTGAGCATAGTGCTACGTGTCTTGTCAGTAGAGCATCTCTCAGGGAGTGAACGCAGCGAAAAAAATCTCTCCCACCTCCAAGGAGGAAAACACAATTTCCCAGAATTCTCAGGAGGTCATGCCCACAAAAAGATCTCATTGACTATGGTCTGATTGACAGACTAGACTCCACCCCTTCACTCTTAATCCTTTCAAGTCCAAAATTGATACCAGATTATATAACTACCACACAGACTTGCCTAATGCAATGCATGGTTTGATTTCTTGATCATGCTCCCATAATCACTGGTTGTGGACCCAAGTAAGATAAAAGAGATTGAAAGCCAACTAAGTGAGATTAGTGTGCCCGTATGATAAATAATGTGCCTAATTTGATCATCAGTTGTGCCTTTGTTAAGTTCATGAACAAAAGGTAATGATGTTAAAGTAGTAATTTAGGAAAAATATAATTCAGAGAGATGTGCATTGCAGATTCCAAAGAGTAATAATGTTATTTATAGGAAATTATATTCAATTTTGGGTAAGAATAACCATGGAGAGTTAGTAGGGTTTGAAGATTTCATTGTGTAGTATCCAAGAAAAACATGGACATTTTGTTTAAATTATACCTTATCTTAAATAAACAAAATAACCATGTATTACAATGAAAAAGTATTTTATATACTGGAAGAAAATGTTTCCCTTATTCTTAGGTTAAACAAAGAACACTTATTTATTAAAAGTGTTCCCACAAATTAGTAAATAAAAGGTAAATAAAAACAGAGGGAAATATAACACTAAGTCATTCACAGAAGTAAAAACAAAAGTGGTCAGTTAACAAGGAAAATAATAATATGTTATTTTCATTAAATTGGAAAAAAATAATTTATTCATATTTATCATTGGCAAAAGTGTATAAAATGGGCATTTGTGTACAAAACTGGTAGGAGTAAAAACTTGTATTGTCTTTTATATATTACTTAAAATACATTATTATTTTTTTAATCATTTTATTGGGGCTCATACAATTCATCACAATACATAGATCAATTGTGTAAAGTACACTTACACATTTGTTGCCCTCATCATTCCCAAAATTCGCTTTCCTCTTGGGTTCCCAGAATCAACTCATTTTCCT
>NW_022103911.1:4364120-4398901 GCF_000313985.2 Echinops telfairi | reverse complement strand
GCCACCAACCCAGTCTCTCCCCACCCTGTTTCTCCCTCAACCCATGCCCCCTCCCCCTCTTCACGTCCGACTCTCATGTACCTCCCCAGGCGTGGCCTGCCCCCCCTCCAACCGTCCTTTCACCTCAAAAAATTTACTATTAGGTAAAGAAATTCCACAAGTACAAAATAATTTTTATATAAAAATGTGGACATTCCGATTATGGAATTCTACTCAGCAGTTATAAGGAATTAGGTAGCTCTGTATGGAAAATGGGCTATGATAAAAAGCAAATTAAAGAACAGAATATTGATATGATGTTATTATATTCATAGCTTCCTCTCTATTTAACTCTTGATGGACATTTGGATTTTCCAGATTGGGGTTATTGCAAACAGATGTGCTCTGTATAACTCTATATAAACATCATGAAATACACATTCAAGGGTTTCTTGAGGGTGTGAATGGGGAGGATTGCTCCATCACATAGTAAATATCACGTTGACTCTGCCTTTCTGACTCATAGCAATCAAATAGACAGAGAACTTCCCCCGGGAAGCGTCTCATAAACTGTAAAATGTCAGATTTTTAAACCACCAAAATGCCAACAAATTGACCTACTAAAAGTCTCTTTGATTCTGTCAGAAGTCATTAAATCCCTAGGAAGTGAAGGAAAAGACTTTATCGCTTGTGCAAATCGCTCAGTACAAATTTGAACATTTTCTTTTGCCGGTTCCTTGAGCCATAATTACAAAAGATGATGCAAAGGGTACTAGGTAAAAACCATGCAGATGATGGCTTTTATTACAGAAGAAGAGCTCTGATCTTGTGATTACTGAATCTTGTTCAACAAGAATGCCTGTCCTTTTTCTCAGAGGGAGATACTATTTACATTTTCCAAGGAGGTCAACTGTACAGACATTCATTAAAACATAGTTCAAATCCAAGGCAGCTGAGTCTTTATATTTGTATAATGTGCAAAAATATCAGTGACCAGTATAGGATTATTAAACATGGCACAAACCAGAGTCCATCACTTAAGTACATTATTAAGCTATATAAATCTGCATTGTATCATGGTTAAACTATGAATAATCATAAAGGTACTTGAAGTGTTCTATGGAGTTTCAATGTCACATAGAAGGAGAAAAGATAATGTAGAATAGAGGAAGCACTCAACAAAGTTTATCTAGTACCATTACTGTTGTTAGTTGGTTTACAGTTAATTCCAACCCATGGTAAAACATGTGTTCAGAGTAGAACTGCCCAATGGGTTTTAAGGCTTCTTTGAATGTAGGCCACTAGGTCTGCCCTCCTTGACTATTCTGTGAGAGTATGAACCTACAACCTTCACAGTAAATGAGTATCTATTATACCTAGGGGGGGAGGGGGAGCTAACCTTCATTACAAACAAAATAAAAATCCCTCCAAACTCATTACCATCAGACACTCCTGATTCGTACTCATAGCAACAATAGTATCGAACTGCCTCTGTGGGTTTCTGAGACCCTAAGTCTCCATGGGAAAGGAAAGCTTCATCTTTCTCCCAGAGTGGCTGGGGGTTTGAAATGCTGGCTTTGTGATTAGAAGCCCAACACATAACCCACTATGCCGCTAGGGCTCCTAATCCCTATTATGTGATGAAATATTTGAGCTTAGTGTCCAGAGTCGGACTCAGAAAGAAATTCATAGCTGCCCATCCAAACAAGCTTCAGAGGCTCAAAATTGGCAAATTGTATTATTATTTAATGAAGTTTGAAATGACTACTTCTGAACAATGGTAGAAAATAACACATACTCCGGGGAATTAAAATAGACTATGAAGTTCCATGAGTTAATTAACTTCATTATTTCTCTTGGAATAATGATATAGTCATGAGGTGGGAGGGCGGGAATGAAGAAGTGGTAATAGATAGGCTGATAAAAACAAAACAGACAGACAAATGGGTTCTGGCTCAAGATGGCCAACTGATGCCATGGGGAGTGAATCCCTCTCCATGGACCCGAAGGAAGACATCAAGTAAAAGAAAACAGGGCATAAGCAAGCCCAGAGAACGGCTCAATAGAGAAATGACCCGAGCCCCTGAAATTCAGAGATGGCAGCAGGAGACAATAAGAAGAAAGGGGAAAACCTAGCCTTTCCTCCCACCAAACTTGGCCGCTTAGGAGCACTTAGGAGGTCTCTTAATTTTCCAGTAGGTGTGCACTACATACAGGTAGCTTCTAGATTACTTCCTCATTCTTTGGCTGGCAAGTGGTACCCCAACTGGCAAACAAACACCCCTTGTCCTGAACTTGGATGATTCCCATAAACGAAGGATGTCAGGGCAGAACTGCTGGCTGACCTGAGCACCCAACCCAAGCAGGGCTCCGTCCCTCGGTCAGCACCCAGTGAGACCACCTCAGCACAACAGCGTGCCTTCTAAGAGGCTGGTACTCTCCTTTTCCCTAGGACATTCAGAGAGACAACAACCTTTGAGCAACTCCTACTTAGTGCACCAAGTGCTGTTGCCGGGAAGGTCCTCTCTGGTCACAGTGATTTTTTTCTTAAAAGGAGTTTCACTTGAACCTTGTTTTTTGTGATGGCCAATTTAAGAGAATAGTGTGTGGCTGTGAAATTTTGTTTCCTGCTCAGGAAAATTGCCGCAGAAACTGTTGTGATATTGAACACAGCTTACAAGGATAGCACTATGGGAAAAACTCAAGTGTACTAGTGGTTTTTTCATTTAAAAAAAGGTGAAATGTCGATTAATGACAAACCTCAATCTGTACACCTGTCAGATTCCTGAATGGACGAAACTGTTGACAAAATTTGCACACTTGTGTTCAAAGAATGATGATGGACCACTGTTATCCGGACTATCAGGAGCTCGGGTGATCAAATTTTAAATGAAGATTTGGGAATGAGATGGGTTATTGCGAAATTTGTGCTCTGGTTCTGCCTGATCAGGATAAAATGTTGACTGAAGGAACAGCTCTGTGAGGTAGACTTTTTTCCCCAGGTCATTACTTGTGATGAGACATGGTGCTATTCTTATGCCCCCGAGAGAAAACATTAATCAAGCCAGTAGAAGACACCCTCATCACTTCACCACCCCCAACAAAGCTTGTCAAGGGAATCAAAGATCAAGTCAACGCGCATTTGCTTTTTGGTTGTGAGAGGGACGGTGCACTTGGAGTTCATTCCACCAGGTGAGACTGCTTGTTAATCAAGCTTTCTATTCAAAGGTTCTGAAAAGATTGCACAACCATGTGCAACAACAACAGCAACAAAGGCCTGATTTGTGGCAGACATATTTCAGTCTCTGCGAATGAAGACAGACATGAAGGACAGCGAGTTGACAATGGAGAGGAGATGAAGAAATATAAAAAAGGGAGGTGCTGTCAGCCACCCAAACAGATGAGGTTGAAAAACGTTTCCAAGAAGGGAATCACAGATTTGACAAATGTATTAAGTGTAATGGAGAGTACTTTGAAGGTGATAAGGTTGTTTTGTAAAAATAATTAAATATATAACTTTGAAAAAAAAATCTGTTTTTTTGAGGGGTACCCCCTCCTATTCCTTCAGCTACAATAAGCCCCACTCTACCTCACAAATGAGAAGCTCTCTGCCTCTGCTTACTGCAGACCCATTAGTCCCCTTACCTCCAGCCCAGATTCGACATAATCCTATCCCTGCCATCCACACTCAAATGGCAAAACCCACTCACTTCTGGGCATTGGTTCCAATTGTTCAAATGGTCTCTGCCCTGAACATTCTTGAACTCTCCCAGGACAGAGTTTAGCTGTCAGCTCTTTTTCTTGTCCTACCCTTCTTTTTCTTGAGCTATTTTTATCATTTTGTTGCAATTAGTACAATCTATTCTCTCGTATCTTTTAATAAAAATATTTTTCTACCATTTCTACAACCCTTAAGTCAGCAATAGGCTCATATCCCTGTTCGCACCTCATTTAGACCACCCAGGTCAGTCAAATCAATGCCCCACTCTCTGGGACAGGCTGTGCCTCATGTCCCCACTGAGCCATCCCAATAACAGGTTCTGGCTCTGCTACCTCATCCTGGGTCCGCTCTCAGTGTCCAGTGCCTCTTGAAAGGCCATGAGCCCCACCATCTCCACATCCACACAACTCCGCACCAGTGAGGCCACTTGCCCTCCCAAACTGTAACAGATCTAGTCTGTTTGCTCTCACAGCCCCACTCAGTCCACTCACCTCTAACGTGGAGTGGAGTCTCCCTAAACCTATGCCTGCCAGTCCACAAACCCCAAGTCTCAAAATTAACCACTTGTAAGCACTGTTTCCAATTGCCCAACTGATGTCTGCCCTGCCTCTTCTTCAACTTTCCCAAGGCAGAATGTAGGTCCCTAGTTCTTCTTTCTTTTTCCTCTCCTTTACAACAAAAATCTTGGATTATCTGAATTCCCTTTAATCTGTACTATATTTTTCTTTCATTAATTTTGGCAAAAATATTTTCCCACCACTTCTACAATCCTCAAGCTCAAAATGCAACTATCTCGCAGCCAGCACATCATTTAGACTATCTTCGACCACCCCAGGCAGTTAGGACAATAGCCTGCCCCCTGAGACTTCTCCCTCTTTCTTCCCCCATTCGGTCACCGATAAAAGGTACAGAACTCTGCTACCTCCTCCCTGGCCCCTCTTAGAGATCCCTGCCTCTTGAATGCTGACACTTCTCCGTATCCACTCATCCCATTTTCCCCCATGCCTTCAGGCCACTGTCTAGCCAAAATATATTCCAGTTACTGATGCACAGGTCCTAATTACAGCTGCTCACCTTATCAATTTCTATCCTGATGCTGAGCAAATGGGATGAGAAATTGAATTATATGAAGAAAAGGATAAGAAGAAGGCTCATTGTCAACTTGTGATATGCAGATGGCACAAACTCACTCGCTGATAGCCAGGAAAACATGAGCGCTTCCTGAAGAATGAAGACCACAACTTCAGTATGGATTACAACTCAATGTAAACAAAAGGAAAACCCTCAAATTAAACCAAGAGACAGTGTTATGAGAAATGAAGGCAAGCTCATAGTTGCCAAGGATTTCATTTGACATGGATTCACAATTAATGCATGCTTATGGAATCAAACAACTTATTATAATGCACACATAGGCTGCACAATAAAATGATTTTAAAAAGAAAAGATTCTAATGTAAAGCTGTCTTCTACAGGTGCCTGGCTCCTCCCAAATCAGCTAAAAGATGCCTATCTTAAAGGGCAGTCAGACTCCCTTTGTTCATATCATGTGTCTGTTAGATGCCCGGTACTTATCATGAAGTGCCCTCCTAAGAAACTCAGGATATCTCAGATTCACACTTCGACCAGTCTATCATGTGTGTAACTGATGAAGGCTTGCATGCCTAGTTACTACATAAACTTGCAGTTGAAGAAACCTGCTCTCTTATTCCAAGATTGGAGATTAGGCCCTGAAAATTAAAAAAAATAAAAAAAGAACTAGAGGAAGGTTGTATGTTTCCTCATTGCTACCCTGCAATCTGACTGGCTTGTCTTCTCCCATGACCCTTAAGTAAGGGGGTGTCCAATTGCCTACAAATGGGCTTCAGGTCTCCACTCTGCACTCCCCCTCATTTACAATGATATGATTTTTTTTTCTTTGATGCCTGATACCTGATCTCATTGACACCTCATGGCCACACAAGCTGGAGTGATTTTTCCATGTGGGCTTTGTTGCTTCTGAGCTAGATGGCTGCTTGTTTACCTTCAGGCTTTTAAGACCCCAGATGCTATATCTTTTGATACCTGGGCACCATCAGCTTTCTTTACCACATTTGCTTATGCACACATTTGTCTTCAGTGATTGTGTTGGAAAGGTATGCATCATGGAATGCCAATTTAATAGAACAATTCAAAAAGTCAGAAAGCAACAAGTGCTGGAGGGGCTGTGGTGAGATAGGAACTATTTTTCCATCAGCATAAATTAGAAGAGAGACTAGTCCACAAATTCTTTTGTATTTGTTTTTGTTCACATGGGTTGCTTGTTCCCTCAACTTGTTTTCAGTATATTGAAGAGGACCGCCGCCGGACAACTCATGACAAACTGAAGCTATTTTAACTATAGTGTGTGTGCCAATCCAATCCGGAATTTTAGATCAATGTTAAATGTATTTTATTATTTGATTTTATCTTACTCCTGTGAATTTTCAAGCGGTTACTTAACAGTTTCTTAAGTTTCATTAGACTATTTTAGAGTCTGAGGTAATACAGAAAACTAAAAATTTTAAAACGGCCATTCAGAATGTTCCTTTTTACTATAAAATGTTTTAATGCACTATCACATTACATTTGAGATAGTTATTTTTTTGTTGTTGTTAAAACAAAAATAAAGCTGATAATCACCAATCAGAACGTAGAAAGAAAATTACTTTCCTATCTATTTTGTTCCAGTGCAGAGTAAGAAGGGATTCATTATGTCTTGGTTATATAAGCAAACATATCTATTACAAATGGTGGAGTGTTAGTTTGAACTCTGCTTTCAGACGATTTTACTGAGAATTCTGCAATGTTTAATGAAGCATTTGATAAAAACCTGCTTTGTTTTTGTTGTTATCAATAATATTCACTAAATCTGACAGGATTAATGACACCATTCAATGACAAAATGTTTATTTTTTTGGAAAGAACACATGCTCCACTTTCAAAGATTATAGACAAGTGACTGGAGTAGTGGGCCAGAGAAGGAGGAAGGAAGCTGGACAAAAGAAGCTGATGAAATAGAGAGGACAATTAGTATTCTAGAAGATGGGAACTCTTGTGTGTGGAAATCGTGGCATTTGTAATCACTTCACATGCATATAAAATCTGTGTACTGTGTATAAAAGATTATATAAGAATTGATGATAAACTTCTTGATACCTAATAAGAAGTCTTACGACACAAGCCAACCATTAAAAACAAAACAAAACAAACCTTATAAAATCCAGAAACTAGGCTCCTGTTCTTAAAATTACATGTACAATTTTAATTCTATCACAATATAGTTTTAAAGCATGCTGTTAGGGAAAATAAAAACAAACACGTTAACTTTGTTAACTATTCTCAGATGTATTATTACTTATACTTCATTTTCCTTGGTTTGTTCTGCAACTATACATTAAGATGAAAGCTTAATTCAGATATTGTTATAGAAAATTGAAAAGTAAATTTTCTCTTCTAATACTTAGGATTCAGAACTCCTGCTTGTCGCAATTTGTTGTACTGTTGTGGTTTACATGGTGCTGTGTTGCTGGAAGCTAGGTCACCAGCACTTGAGATGCCAGCAGGGTCACCCAAGTGAAGAGGTTTCAGGGGAGCTTCCAGACTGAGAACAGGTTACCAGGAAGGACAACCCTCTTCACTTCAGAGGAAGGAGCTCCAGCAAACCTTCAGCATACCTTTGACGCATTGTCAGCTACGGAAGGTCCAAGGAATGGAAATAGAGGGTTATCAGAGAGAGTGCCAGCGAACGGTGCTCTTGGCTCAGAGGGCACTCAAATTGTGTCTGAGGAGGAGATATTTTCTCAGAGTTCAGTTGACCACTGTGACATGAGTGGAGTAAAGCCTGTGAGAGTGGAGGCGTTGGGCTTTCATGTGCGGATGGCGCATGAATCAAGATAAGAAAAAATAGCTGCAAGAATCTGCTAAGGCTCACAACATGGAGTGTGCAAAGTATGAATATAGGAAAATTGGAAGTCATTCAAAATAAAATGGAATGAATAAATATTGATATTCTAGGCATTTTAAGTTTAACTGGACTGGTATTGGTTCTTTTGAATCAAAATATAAGATTTACAATGCCTATAAGAATGACATTGCATTTATTGTAAGAAAGGAAGATTCACAATCAATCTTGAAGTACAGGGCTGTCTATAATAGGATTATAGTTATCCAACTTCAAGGAAATTCAAACAATACAATTATTATTCAAATTTATACACTAACCACAAAAGCTAGTGATGAAGAAATTGATTAATTCTACCAAAGACCAGTCAGAAATTGATTAAAGCGCCATTCAAGGTGCATTAACACCTGTTACTTATGGGAATGCACCTAGAAGTTGGACATTCGATAAAGAAGACACTAGAAAAATGGATGCATTTGAATTGTGGTGATGGAGAACATTGAAAGTACCATGGACTGGCGATACCAGGAGAGTGGAGGAAGGGTGGGGTGGAAAGGGGGAACCGATTACAACGATCTACATATAACCTCCTCCCTGGGGGATGGATAACAGAAAAGAGGGTGAAGGGAGATGTCAGACAGTGTAAGATATGGCAAAATAAAATTTTATAAATTTTCAAGGGCTCATGAGGGAGTGGGGAGGGGGGATGGAGATGAAGAAATGAGGAGCTGATACCAAGGGATCAAGTAGAAAGCAAATGTTTTGAGAATGATGATGGCAACAAATGTCCAAATGTGATTGACACGTGGATGGATGTGTGGATTGCAATAAGAGCTGCACTAGCTCCCAATAAAATGATTTTTTAAATATATATTAAGACATTACTAATTAAAAAAATGTATGTATGGTGACGGAATCATTGTGTTGCAGGTTCAAATAAATGACAGCCACTACAATGTCTTGATAAGTTCATTAAATAAATAAAAAACAAACCCATTTGTATTGGGAAAAGTAAGAGCAGAGTGCTCCTTAGAGGCAAGGCTGGCAAGACTTAATCTTACATCCTTTGGATATATTTTCAGAGACCAGTCCTTGGAGAAGCACATCATGCTTGGTTAAGTGGAAGGGAGGTGGGGCAAAGAGAAAGACCCTGAACCACATGGATTGCCACAGTGGCTGAATCAATAGGCTCAGGCATAGGAACAATTGTGAGGATGGGGTAGGACTGTGAAGTGTTTTGTTCTGTTTTGCATAGGTTTGCTATGGGTAGGAGCTAACTCAATGGCATCTAACAACAACAATTAGAGGAAAGCTTATTAACAACCTGTGCTATGCAGATGACATACCTTGCTTGCTGAAAGTTAAGATGGCCCCAACCACATGCTGATGAAGATCCAGACTTAAAGCCTTCAGTATGGATTGCAACTCAATGTAAAGAAGAAGCAAATCCTCACAAATGGGCCCACAGTAACACCATGAGAAATGGAAAACAAGTTTTAAGTTGTCAAGGATTTTGTCTTGCTTGCATCCCCAGTCAATGCCCATGGAAGCAGCAGTCCAGAAATCAACAGATGAGTATATTAGGTAAATTTTGTTGCAGAAGACCTCTTTAGAGAATTGAAAAGCAAGGCTTTTGAGGACTAAGGCATGCCTGGCCCAAGCCATGGTATTTCAATTGCCTCAGATGCATGTGCAAGTTGGCCATTGACTTAGGAAGTCTGAAGAGCTGATGCCTTTGAATCGTGGTGCTAGAGAGGAACACTTGAAGCACCATAGACTGGTACAAGGACAAACTGATCTGTCTTGGGAGAAATATGGCCAGAGTGGACATTAGAGGCAAGGATGGCAAGACTTTGTCTTGCATACTTGGAACCTGTTGTCAGGAGAGACCAGACCCTGGAGAAGTACATCATGAATTGTAGAGGCATCAGAAAAGAGAAACGTCTCCAATGAGATGAACTGACACAGTAGCTTCAACAATGAGCTCAAGCATAGGTGTGATTCTGAGGATAGATCGCGCATGTTTCATTCTGTTGTGCGCAGGGTTACTAAAAGTTGGAACCCACTGAATGTCACGTAACAACAGCAACAACATGATTAAAAAGAATATGATGCAAGAAATTATTGTACAATAAGCAGGAAATTGACAAATTAAAAGATTCATTATAATATGTGTTAAGTCCGGTTGAAACAAATCCAGGGACACTCATGTATCTGTAAGAGAGAGCTTTCTATCAAGAAGTAATTATATATCCACCAAGCATCCCAGCTCCATCCAGATAAGGTCCATAAATCCAATACTAGTCCATAAATCTGATAGTGGTCTCTAAGTCACTCTTCAGACTCATGCAGGTTACATGCAATGATGATGACAGGTTGGTGGGTTCAAAGCCATGTGGATGCAATGGTGATGACTGCATCACAGGGCTCACGACAACCAGGGTCAGCCAGCAGGAAGGTGAATGCAGAGAGAAAAGAGGAGGTTCCTAGGACCCTCCTTCTGAGATAGCCACAACCACAAGGAAGTACCCTCAAGCTGTGACCTGATTGACAGGCTAAGCCACCATGCATATCTTCTTACAAATGCTATGCTGGGCCCCCCAAAACCAACTATCACATAATATAAATATCAGATATATATAATGTGGAGAGTAAGATACATTGAACTGGCAACAAACCAGATAAAAGATAATTCACAGTTAAAACTAATAATGGCATGTGAATATTTGGCAGAGAGTGGATGGTAGAATAGATGGTATCTGACTTTATTTGGAGATAAAAAAACAAGAAGAAAGATTGAAAATTCTTAGGTGAATGGATAAGAACGATTGAGAAGAAAGAGAAAGGAGGCTCAAGAAAATCAGCATCAGTGGCAGTAGGTATTGTGCTGCATGCTGCCTGGAGGAAAGCAGGTCTAGTCCAGGGAACACAGAGGGTTACAACGGATTTAGTGATTGCTCTTGAGTTGTAGCTCAAGATGGTCTTAAGATGTGTGTAAGATGGTCTAAGGGAAATATTCCACAAAGAATTACTAGACAAACAAAGGAGAGTGAACTCAAAACCTGTGCTTTAACTCTTTCCACTGCTCCTTTCTCTTTCTCCTTCCATCTGTCTCCTCCACTCTGTCCTTCATTCACGTGGCTTTCCTTCGTCTCTATGTGTTTTTAGTATGAGAATGGCTTTTTCTTGATTTCTGAACTAGCCAGTTGTTTATCAATCAGGTTTTGTTATAACAATTCCAGGAGCTATTCTGTTTATCTTCACTTGAAACGCATGTCAACTTCTCCACCAATTGTGGTGGCTGGGGGTTAAAATATTATGATTGTTCCTTATGTAATTAGATGCCAAAATCTTGGTCACTTTGTATAAGCTGTAGGGAAGGAGGTACTTTTAGAATGATTGAACTTACACTCCAAACTCATGCATAGAGTAAGAAAGTATAGTTGTTCAAGAAATGGAGAAAACTATTCCTCCCAGAAAGTGCACTTTATTGGGCAGGAAAGAGGAAAAAATGGAGAAGAAAAACCTTGATGATATAAGAAACTATTAGCAATGTTTTCTTGGAGGAAACAATTGTTTGAGCTTAGTCCTGGGGGAACATAACAATAGTTTATAAACTTTGTTTATACACTCTTCAGATCGCATGTTCCCATTCTCAGAAATAGGCACATAGATACTTCATTTCACATTTAAAATTTCAGGGCTATTTTAGAACTATGGGTTAAGCACCTCTGCATTTTAAATACAGGTCCCTGAGAAAGAAAACATATTTATATATAGTCCTGGTTAGATTTATCATTTAGGAAGAGGTCTTTACAAAAACAAAGTAAAACAAAATAAACTCAAATTCTGAGAAATGGTTAAAGGAAAAAGAGAAAACGAAGTTGTGATTTAGAAATCAAAGGATGAGAGACTTTTAAAATAGTGCCTGAATTTGTGTCAAAATTCTAATGCATATGCACATATGCATGCGTGTGTGTGTGTGGGTGGGTGTGTCTGTGTGTGTGTGTGTGTGTGTGTCTGTGTGTGTGTGTGTTCGTGTGTCTGACCTGTGTATACTGAAATTTTCACACATGTTTGCATGGGGCAGTGTGAGTGTGATTAGAGGAGCCTAAAGATAGAGCACAGGAAAGGAGGTACTGATGAAGTAAGATGGCCTCTAGTGTGGCTGGAGACTTCAGGCAAGTGAAGAAGGGTTGGAATCATTGCTGAGGGGAATGGGAAATAGGCCAGATAAGAAAAATGTAATATTATTGCCAAGCAGTTGTGGTTACATCTGAGTCTGGATGCCATAAATTTGCTATGGTATTAATCTGAAAGATCATCTGGTTTTCTCTAGTGGAGCCTAAGAACCCTGGTGCAGATTCAGAAGCAGAGGGGTAGAGAGAATGGGATTGATCCAGTGCTTCTCAAAGCAACGAGGAGGCAAATATTGAAATTAGCTGGGGATGTTTTGTTAACTCTACAATTCTATCTATCAAAACTAGCAAAACTTTTTTTCCAATAAAAAACCAGCAAGTTCTAAGTGGGCAGAGAAAAGATAGAAGACATAAACAGCTTGTGAAAATGGAGAAATTATTTAAAACAGGGATGTGCAATGAAAAAAAGTAGAGATGAATTTGTTACTAAAGTTTTAATAAAATGTGCTGCATTAAATTTATATTAACTTCATGGTAAAAATGTAATGCAAAAAAAAGATGTTTTCTATAAGATATAAATGGATTTGGAAGATGGATTGATTATCTAGAATAATCAGATTAATCAACTGCATAGCTTAGTGACAGAATTGTATAGTAGAGAAACCTTGGTGATACAGCAGTGGAGCTTGCAGACACTAACCAACAGATTAGTGGTTCGAACCCATCAGCTGTCTGTGAGACAAAGGTGTCGACAGTTTGCCTTTATAAAAATTACAGCCTTAGACGCCCCGCAGGCTGTTTCCACTCTGCCCTCTGTGATTACTATGACCCCATGGGAATGGATTGGTTTGGATTTAGTCGTATAATGCTGATTCATTCTGTAGGGTGACTTCGGCAGATTTGAATTCCAAACACCAGCTCTTTGCAACTAACGTGATTTAACGCATCCTGGTTTCCACAAATACGCATAGGTGTGTTGTGAAAACTAAATGAGCTAATACTTTTAACACTTTGTGTAAAATAGTAATATATATTATATATGTTTAAAATATTTAACGCCATCCCACCTAGTAGTACTTTATAGATTTAAGTAACAATTGATATAACTCAAGTTACATAAAAGAAATTTGCAAGATAACATTTTAAAATTATGTAAAGAATAGACATTATTTTCACATATGCATTTCTAGAAATAATTTTTTCTAATATTTCAAAGTTGGCTTCAATTTAAAAAATAGATAACTGGTATATTTATCTCCCTACCTCTCAAAAGCTATTAGCTATACTTATCACTTAATATTAAGTAATTCAGATCTTTCACATGTAATTCTCCATGACATTCTCATGTCACTATATTTGTCAGATGTAAGCCATTGTTCACTTTGACTGTCCCAATATCATTCAGATATCAGTACAAATAGGTTTTCACAATTGTTTTTCTGACTGAAATGACTTCTCTACTTGGAGACAATTAGAAAGCAAAGAAATTATCACTAGAACCTATTACAGAAAATGGAAATGATAAGATATGAGTTGTTATTTCATTTAAGTCTACTATGTTCACTGCATTTATTTTACAATAATATAGACTGAAATGTGAATTAACATGGAGACAAACATGTTGACCCTGTGAGATGGTATTAATTGCTGTATTCTAATGGGTTTCCATGAGCTTTGCTTTGTTTATGGCTGCAGATATTCAAAGTTCCAACTGGAAGGATTGTTTAGATCAGTGGTTCTCAGCCTTCCTAATGCTGTGACCCTTTAATACAGTTCCTCATGTTGTAGTGACCCCCAACCATAAAATTATTTTCGTTGCTACTTCTTAACTGTAATTTTGCTACTGTTATGAACCATAATGTAAATATTTGATATGCAGGATATATTTTCATTGTTACCAATTGAACATAATTAAAGCATAATGATTAATCACAAAAACAATATGTAATTATATATCGTGAAATATTTATTTCTAATGACAAATAAATGAAGTTTTGTCTGAAGCATGGTGTAGCATGGGTAACAGTCTTCACACCGGTACCCGTATGTGGATGTATCTGCATGTGGGCGGACCGGCCTGGAGACGGATAGAGGAGTGGTGTCTTGGTTCCGAAAACCATCAGAAATGTGTTTTCCGATGGTCTTAGGCAACCCCTGTGAAAGGTTCGTTCCACCCCCAAAGAGGTCCCAACCCACAGGTTGAGAACTGCTGGTTTAGATCAAAGAATTTGCATTTGTCCTCGGGGTACTTGATTGATAGTGACAGTTCATTTAGAAAGTGGATTTACAAATAGGGAGGAAAAGACAAGTGAAGGGCTTACAAGCTTTCATGGCGCAAGATTAGTCATAAAATATGTAGAACAAAGAAGGATCCTCATTGGATGATATTCTATTTTCCTGATGGGTCCGGAGAAAAGAAAGTGAAGGAAGAAACTGATCAGATTATATAATTCAGGTGTGACTATCAACGGGGCTAATGGTGATTGAAACAAAACTAATTGCAGAAAGTGTAACTAAAAGAGAGGGAAAGTTAGTTTTTCAATGTGAATGCATTAATGGCTTAAAAACAAATAAACAAGCAGGGGCTGTAATTAATTAAGATGGCCCTTCTAGCCATAATTCCTTATTTGAAAGGTTAAAATTCAAAACTCTATGGCTATAATCCCATTTGGGAGGGAATTCTTTGTTATGGTAACGTATCAGATTAATATGAGATTTAACTCTGACTTTAGGAGAGGGTGTGAGCCATGTCACACCCTTTGTTTCCTTGAGGGTCTGGTCTCCTGAAAGACACAACCCATCCCCAGCACAGCCATCTGCTCTGTGTTTAGGAACCATCTCAGACACCAAAAGGAAATACCATTGGAGAGACATACTGATGATCTCTGTCTGAAGTGGGGGAGACCAAGACTATGGCACAGACACAAGGGGACAGAGCAAAGGAGCCAGGCAGAGACCAAAGGCCTTGGCCAGGAGGTCATGTGACAACAGAGGTGTGGCACTGAAACTGTGGGACCCTGCGGCAGAGCAACATGTGGGCTTCCTGGTGTCAGGCTGAGAGACCCCGTGGCCAGAGATAGATTTGGCTTCTGGCTAAAGAGAGCGGCTCTCTATCTTTAATGGTTACTGTTTCTGTGTAACAGCCAAGTAGTGACCAGGCCGCACTCTTGGAGAAATTGATAAAAGGACAATTTTTTAGTCTGTGACTCAGAGGAACTGGCGTTATGGAAGATCTGGGCCTTGCATGTCAGGTGGATGTAGCTTTTAATATTTTATCTGCAAGAGCAAGGTCACATAAGGAGGACAGGCAGGGATTTCTAGTGCAGATGATGTCCAGTGGCTTGAGAAGAATGGTTGGCTTCAGAATAGGGAAGGAAGGATGGAGCTTGGAGGCATAGCTGACCCTTGCCTTGTGGCAATAGGGAAGCCAAAGGAGGTCAGGTATGGGCAGCCCCTCCACACAAGTTTTTTAAAAATCATTTTATTGGGGGCTTGTACAATTCTTATCACAATCCATACATACATCCATTGTGTCAAGCACATTTGTACATTTGTTGCCATCATCATTCTCAAAACATTTGCCTTCTACTTGAGCCCTTGGTATCAGCTCCTCATTTTCCCCCTCCCTTCCCACTACCCCCTCCCTCATGAACCCTTCATAATTCATGAGTTATTATTATTTTGTCATATGTTACACTGTCCGATGTCTCCCCTCACCACTTCTCTGTTGCCCATCCCCCAGGGAGGATGTTATATGTAGATTCTTATAATCGGTTCCCCTTTCCACCCCACATTCCCTCCACCCTCCAGGCATTGCCGCTCTCACCACTGCTCCTGAAGGGGTCATTTGTCCTGGATTCCCTGTGTTTCCAGTTCCTATCTGTACCAATGTGCATCCTCTGGTCTAGCCAGATTTGTAAGGTAGAACTGGGATCATGATAGTCAGAGAGGAAGCATTTAAGAACTAGAGGAAAGTTATATGTTTCATCCATGCTACCCTGCACCCAGACTGGCTCATCTCCTCCCCACAACCCTTCAGTAAGGGGTGTTCAGTTGCCTGCCAATGGCTTTGAGTCTCCACTCTGCACTCACCCTCATTTACAATGATATGATTTTTTTACTCTTTGATGCTTGATACCTATATTTTTAAGCTTTCATATCCATCCATGTTTTTAATTCAGATTCAATTACCCCAATGCCACTTGCCTCTGTTTGTTCTCTAATAGGCTTAATATATTTCTGACCATATTAACCCTTGTGTGAAAACAATAACATTAAAGTGGTACAGTTATATTGAAGTATAAACACACTTATTTGGGCTTTTATCCTTTAATTTATTTATGTATTTTGTAGGCATATGCCAATGTCTCTGAATATGAGACAAAAATGGATTCTAATATGGATTTAATCTTTCAGAATTAGTTTCTTTTGTGGATTTGATAGATCTTCAATAAGTTCCATAGGTCTATAATATTTTTAATTGTATAAAACCTTTATTATTTTATAGCTCATAATAGTGTGTCACTCTGTCCACCTTTTAAAATCATTGTGATAATTTTTCTGAAATATTAATGTACTAATATTTTTTCTGAAACAAACAAAAGTGGTACATGTATGCAACTATAATAAATACATGCAAAGCAATTTTAAACTTTTGAGCTACATTACAATAAATAGACTTGATACTATGAATATACTCAACGAGGGAACCAAGTCAGAGCTGATAAACAAGAAATTATGGCTATACCAATGAGAATTAAAGGAATAACTTTCTTTATGTATTTTTTAGCCCAATAATCAACTTACTCTTTACATTGATCTTTTCTCTTCTGCCTTCTCCAAGAAAATCATAGCCCTATGCTGTTTAAAAACAAAACCTTGGACTGGAATTGATCAGGAAATAAAGTAAACTTACAGCAATTTAATTTTTTGGAAAACAAAAGCCTATATATAATATAGGAAACTCATACAATTCCAAAATACTCCTACTATCTGCAAAGATCACTATACCAGGAAAAATTATATAGAGAAGCAGGTAAAATATATTATCTCTGAGATTTAAATCAGTGAATAAATTAGCAGAAATATAAGTGACTTATTCTAAAATTAGCACACAAAAGCTTTTTTAAAAGTTACTATGAGATTTAGCATAAGTATAAAATGAATAAATAATGAACATTTCTATTTTATAATGTACAAAACAATTAAGTGTATATTCCAGAAGTCAAAATATAGTATATAAAATTAAAATTTATTAGATGAGCTTAACACCAGACTAGACATGGGAAGACTCAAGGTTCATAAATTTACAAGGAAAAGCATACAAATTTAAGAAAAGAGAAAAAATTCAATTTGGTTAAAAAAAATCTACCAGAGATAAAGGAAATATGGACTATCATCAATAAATTAAATTAAGAAATAATTGTAGTAGCAGAAAAAGCGGAGTTTTTAGGTGCCATCCAGTCAGCTCTGATTAATAGCGATGCTATGTACAACAGAGTGAAACACTGCCTGGCCCTGTGTCCTACTCACAGTTGATCCTCCGCCTGAGCTCACTGATGCAGCCACTGTGGCGATCTGTCTTGTCAAGGACCCACCCCCTTTGCATTGCCCTGCCACTTTGCCAAACGTGATATCATTCTTCAGGGACTGGTCTCTCCTGACAACATGTCAAAGGACGCAAAGCGAAGTCTTGCCATCCTTGCCTCTAAGGAGCACTCTGTCCTTACTTTTTCCAACACAGAATGGCTTGTCCTATTTTCAGTCCACTTTATTTTCAACATTCTTGCAGCATAGTTCAACATTCCAGCACTTTAATTCAAATACATCTGTTCTACTGTCTTCCTTATTCAATGTCCAACATGCATATGATACCATGAGGCATACCACAGCTTGGGTCAGGCACATCTTAGTCTTCAAAGTAACATCCTTGCTCTTCAATACTCTAACAAGGTCTTATGCAGCAGATTTTACCTAATGTAGTACATATTTTGATATCTTGACTGTTGATTGTATGAGCATTGATTGTGGATCCAACTAAGACAACTTCAAACCTCCACTTATCATGATGCTACCTATTGGTCCACTAGTGAGGAATTTGGTTTTCTGTACAGTTAGTTGTAATCCATACTGAAGGCTGCAATCCTTGGTCTTCATCAGCAAGTGCTTCAATTCTTCCTCACATACAGCAGGCTAGGTTACGTCATCTGCATACTGCAGATTGTTAATAAACCTTCTTCCAATCCTAACGCCATACTCTTCTTCATCTAATGCAGCTTCTTTATTTGATCAGCATATATATTGAATGATTATAGTGAGAGAATACTTGGTAAGTTTATCATGCCAATAAGTCAATAGAAACATGTGGGAAGAGTTTAACCATGTCAAAGTTTGATTGGAGAGCAAAAAGATAAATGGCTTTCCAAGCCCCCCCAACCCCCTTCTCTCTTCCTCCCTGGTGATCAGACCAGGGTGCTGCTGCTTGAGCTAGTACTTGCCTCAAATGTGTGCTGCACTACCTGTTGGCCAAGCCAACTGGTGGACATTGTTGCTAGAGCTTGAGGGTCCTTGGGGACCTTCAAAACCTGCTTCTCCATGTTGCTGGCACATATGTCACTTGAGTACGAGATTCCATCAGGGCCTGCTTCCCTACCTTCCCTGTGCTACTGACTTTTGTTGACCCATGTCTGCTGCCTGCAGGCAGACTCTGCCTGTCTTGCCCAAGGGAAGACTCTGTTGTCTGCTTCCTTGACCTTGGAACAGTAGCCCATGTGAGTTGAAGGACTTTCATGCGATGTAACAATGATGAGAAATACAACCTTCCTCTAGTTCCTAAAGGTTTCCTCCCCGCTCCCACTACCATGACTCGAATTCTATCTTGCAAGTCTGGCTAGACCAGAGGATGTACACTGGTACAGATAGGAACTGAAAATACAGGGACTCCAGGACGGATGAGCCCCATAGGACCAGTGGTGTGAGTGGCAAAACAGGGAGGGTAAAGGGAGAATGGGTAGGAAAGAGGGAACCAATTACATGGAACTGTGTGTGACCTCCTCCCTGGGGGACAGACAACCGAAAAGTGGATGAAGGGAGACGTCAGACAGGGCAAGATATGACAAAATACCCATTTATAAACTATCAAGGGTTCATGCGGGAGGGGGGAGCTGGGAGGGAGGGGAAAAATTAGGACCCAATGTCGGGGGTTTAAATGGAGAGAAAATGTTTTGAGAAACGATGTACAAATGCGCTTTACACAATTGATGTGTGTATGGATTGGGATAACAGTTGTATGAGCCCCTAATAAAATGTTAAAAAAGGAAAAAAAAAAATCATTAGTGTCCTGGTTTTGTTTCTATAGAGAACCCTGCCTAACACAGGATACAACACTGACACACACCTTTTCTGATTTTAAGCCATGTAGTATTCCCTTGTTCTGTTCCCATAACTGCCTCTTGATCCATGTACAATTTCTGAATGAGCACAATGAAGTTTTCTGGAATTCCCATTCTTCCCAAGGTTATTCACAAAGTCGAATACCTTTGCATAGTCAGTGAAACACAAGTAAACATCATTCTGGTATTCTCTGCTTTGAACCAAATTTTATCTAACAACACCTTGTTCCATGTCCTCTTCTGACTCCGGAAAGAACTTCTGGAAATTCTCTGTCTGGAGAAGAATGGATGCTGAAGGAGAATGATAGAGACATAACATTTAAGAATATTAGTAGTAAATTTCTTTATTTGATTAACATATCAACCCATACATATAAAGAAATAAACTAAATTCAAGCAAGGAAAACAAACCAAGTTCATATTCCCTAAGAATATCATGTTAGTGGTTAGTATAAATAGTTGATGCATTTTGTTTTCCAACTAAAATGTTGGATGGTCCATCCAATACAACCAAGAACTCCTGGAAGGCAAACTCGTGCCAAACTCATGGCCATCTACTCCATTCAGACTTACAGGTTCAGAGGTGATATATTTGTTGCTAAACAATTGTTGCATTTGTTTTTCCCTAGAACCTTTACATCTATATTTTCGCACTCAAGATTTGAGTGTCTATAGTCACCAAAATATGTATATGAAGACTATTAAGGTAACTATATTTATAATAACAAAAAAATGAGAACTACTAAAAAATGTGGCATAATCACACAATGCAATTCTATATAATCAAAAAATAAATAGAAAAATGAAGTAATATTTTTGATCCATTAAAAGTAATATTTTAATGCCAATTTTAGATGCAGAGGCAGTGAATTATTTAATGTGGCTCTTCTAGCCTAAGTCCCACCAAACTAATTTTCCTTGCATGGATCTAGTAGAAAGGTGGAGGAAATTACTAATAACATTCACCTGTGAGTAGTTTCAAATAGGAATTTCTGGTGTGGCATCCTGGTGTATATAAAATGAGCTTCCTAAGAAGTAGGAGGAAGAATCTCATTACCAGAAAGATCCAGGAATGGAGTGTGTCCTCTGGGCCTAAGGATCCTGCACAGTGAAATCCAGATGCTATCAGGATCATCCAAGGAGGAATGGCAGGATCTGGAACTGAGGTAGTTAGTTTAATGTGCCAACCTGGCTGATAAACACATGTGGGGTTAATTGAAGGGCAGAGAGATAAATGGCTCAGTGAGCCTTGCCTTTCTATTCTCAGGTCTCTTGCTTTCTGATGGTCGCACCAGGGTGCAGCCGCCTTAGCAGATCCCTGCTTTAGCTTGTAAGACTGACTTCCTCTCTCCAGATTCCTTAGCCCTCAAACCTAAACAGTGGTCTGAGTGGCTTAAAGGAAAAAGGAGGAAAGTGAACTGAAATGGACTTGTCTTGTGACAAACAAGTTCACTTCAAACAATACCAAAAAAAAAAAAAAAAGACTGACTTCCTACAAGACATCCCCAAGGAGAAGCTACACGGACCTACCCCGATGCTGTCTTGGGTGCTGGAGCAACCGTGTGGAGACCCCTGCCAGCACTGAGATGTTTACACATTCACTGACTCGGCTTTCCTCCTGCAGTCGGCATCATTGTGTCTGTCTTGTGAGATGGAGGAGGACTTTGTGGACTGTGTTGGACATATGGGTTAATGGGTTGATGTTGGACTTGTGGGCTTGGGAAGCACTAGGTTAGGATGTTCTCTTGATGTGCACTTATCCTTTACATCATCAGTTTCCGTTTCTCTAAAATACCTAGACTAACAGGAGGAAATCTGAGTCAGTGAATGTGCAAACATCTCACCGCTGGCAGGGGTCTCCACACGGTTGCTCTAGCATCCAGGGCTGCATCGGGGTAGGTCTATGTGGCTTCTCCTTAGGGATGTCTTACAGGAAGTCAGTCTTGCAAGCTGAAGCAGGGAACTGCTAAGGCAGCTTCACTCTGGTGCAACCATCAGAAAGCAAGAGACCCAAGAATTAGAAAGGTGAGGCTCACCGAGCCATTTATCCCTCCGCCCTTCAATTAATCCCACATGTGCTTATCAGCCAGGTTGGCACAATAAACTAACTACCTCAGGAACCAAAGCATGGAACAGTGATTGGCTCCCCCAACCTAAGGAGCAAGTAAAGCTTATTCTTCTGTGCAGAAGGCTGGCTTGCAAAGTGGAGTGCTTCTGGGCATTTAATTGAGAAAGCTTGGCTTGCAGGCCTATGGAAGTAGAGCTGAGTGCTTTCAGGCTGAGGTTTACTGGAGTGGGGTGCTTTGGGGCACTTAATTCAGGAAGCTGGGTTTGCTGACCCATTTAACTTAAGCTGAATACCTTGGTGTTGAGGCTTATAGTAGAGTGGTATGACCCATTGGGCAAGTATTAGCAGTCCTGAAACTTTGTAACATGTCCTAGTAAAAAAACTAGCCTGAGCACTAATGAAGGACGATCAAAGATGAGGTGTCAGATGGTGTCAAGAACAGCAGATTTTGAAAAGCTAAAGGTCATTATAAAAAGAAAGCAACTGGTTATTTAACAAAGTGGAAGAAAAGACCAAAGGGGAGGATGATTCTGATTTGCTATAGAACAAAGGATGAAGTAAAAGAGCTAAAGAGAAAATTTCAAAAAGCAGCTTTTGAAGGAAAATGAAAGCATTATAATGAAATGTGTAAACATTTGGAATTAGGAAACATGAAGGAGATAACAGCCTTGAGATTATATTTCAAATATAATCAGAGTCCCACAAAGTGAACAGGCTTCAGCAGAGCTCCCAGACTGAAAATAGACCCCGAAGAAAGAATAGGCTGTCCACTCAGAGGAATTAGCCACTGAACATCTTGTAGAGAGCATCAACATATCGTCAGTTATGAAAGGCCTCGCGAAGAGAAGCGGCACATTGTCAGAGACAGGGCCAGAAGAAAAAGCTTCAGACACTTTATTTGCTAATGGGGCATGACTCAAAATAAGAAGAAAGCTTCAAACATGAATTAATAATGGGAAATTGGAGTATATGAAGTACAAATTTAGGAAAAGTAGAAGTCGTTAAAAATGAAATAGAACACATGCTGTGTGAAATTCTAGACATTAGTGAGTTGAAATGGACTTATATTGACCATGTTGAATCAGAAGATGGTATAGTTGATTGTGCCAGGAATGACAGCTTCAATAGGAATGTGTTGCACTCATTATAAAAAAGGACATTTCAATATCTATCAGAAGCACAATGCTGTCTATTATAGGATCATGTTTACCTCATACCAGGAAATCCACACAGCAAACCTATTAGTGGACTTTATGCAGCTACCACTAAAATAAGAAATGGAGAAATTCAATAATTCTACCAACATTTTCAGTCTGAAATTGATAAAAACATTCTGCCACAATGCATTGATAATTATTGGCAATTGGAAATGCAAAAATTGTAAACAAAGAGAACAAAAATTAGTTGGAAAATATATTGGTAATAGAAATGAAGCTAGAGATCCCATGATAGAATTTTACATGACCAATGATTTGTTCATAAAAAAAACCCCCACTTTTTGTGAACAACACAAATGGAGGGTGTATATGTGGATTACTGTATAGGGAATACACAAAAATCCAATTGGCAACATCTGTGGGAAAAGATGATGGGGAAGCTCAATAACAGAAGCTAAAATCAGGCCAGGGGCTAACGTAGGACATACCATCAATTGTCCATATATAAGATCAGATTGGATCTGAAGAAAATTAGAACAAGTCCAAGAGAGTCAATGTATGGCCTTGGTGATACCCCACCCATATTTTGAGAACATCTCAAGAACAGATTTTATGCACTGAACCCTAAGACCAGAAGATCTGTTGAACTGTTCATGAAGAAAGCAAAAGGCCATTCAAAAGAAAGCAAAGAAAGAAAAGATCAAAGTCAATGTGAAAAGAGACTCTGAAACTTGATCTTAAGATACATGGAAGAAATGTTAACGTCAAAGAAATGAGCATAAAATTTCACAGGGCATCTCAAGAAGACAAAGCCAAATATTACAATGAAATGTGCAAATATATAGAGTTAGGGAAACAAAAAGAAGATGATGCACAGCATATCTTAAAACAAATTGTCGTACTGAAAGTTTCTATGGTCAAAACAATGAATGATGCAAAAAATGCAAAAGAATATGGGAAGAATATACAAAGTTACTGTCCTGAAAAGACCTAGTTGATATTCAACCATTTCAAGAGGGAGTAGATGAGCAAAAATCAATGAAGGAAGAAATTCAAGCTACACTGAAAGCATTGGCCAAAGCAAGGCTTCAGGAATTGATGAAATATCAATGGAAAAGTTTCAACAATCTGATGAAGCACTAGAAGCATTTACTCATCTATCCCAGGAAATGTGGAAGACAGCTATTTGGTCAACTGATTGGAAGACACATTTTTGTCCCTCTTCCAAAGGAAGGTCACTCAACAGTATGCGCAAATTATAGAAGAGTATCCTTGATCTCACATACAATAGAAGTTTGCTGAAGATGACAATGGTTGCAGCAGTACATTGTCAGAGAGCAGCAGAGGTTCAGGTCAGATTCAAAAAGAGGGCTTGGAGCAAGAGTTATGATTGGTGATGTCAGTTGAATCTTTGCTGAAAATGGAGAACACCAGAGAGAGGTTTACTTGTGTTCCATTGACTATGCAAAGGCATTCAACTATGTGGATCACAACAAATTATGGATAACCTTGAGAAGAATGGGGATTCTAGAACACTTAATTGTGCTCATAAGGAACCTGTACATGTATTGATAGGCAGTTGAGGAAGGGTTATTAGCAATCTGTGAAATGCAGATAACACAACCTTGCTTGCTGTAAGGGAGGAGGACATGAAACACTTGCTGATGAAGATCAAAGAATGTAGCTTCCAGTATGGATTCAAATTCAATATAAAGAATAACAAAATCCTCACCAGTGGACCAATCATGATAAGCGGAGAAAAGATGGAAGTCGTCAAGGATTTTGTCTTGGTTGGATCCACAATTAATGCTCTTGGAAGCAGCAGTCAAGAGATCACAAACCACATTGCATTAGGTAAATCTCTTTACATAATTAGGTAAAGATCTTTCTAAAGAGCTGAAAAGCAAGGATGTTACTTTGAAGACTAAGATATGCCTGATCCAAGCCATGATCTTTTCTATCACATCCATGTGTCTGGACATTTTTTGATGCAACAAAATAGACCAATTATTCTACAATCTTGTAAAATACGTATATCTAGCTATCTATGATTTGTGTGTCTGACCCAAGCCATGGTATATTCAATTGCCTCATATGCATATGAAAATTGAACATGAATAAGGAAGCCTGAGGAAGCATTGGTGCATTTGAATTGTGGTGTGGGTGCAGGACGACCTGGGGTACCGATAGAACAAATACATCTGTCTTACAAGAAGTACATTTAGAATGCTCTTTAGAGGCAAGTGTGCCTAGATTTCATTCTCAAGTACTTTGGACATATTGTCTGAAGAGACTGGTCCTCGGAGAAGGACATCATGCTTGGAAAAGTAGAAGGGCAGCAAGAACGAGGAAGGCCTTCTACAAAACGGATTCACACGGTGGATGCAGCAGTGGGCCCTATGCATAAGAACAAGTGTGAGAATGGTGGTGCTCTGTTCTGCTACACAGAGAGTTGCTGTGAGTCAGAATTGACTCAACAGACACTAACAGCAACACCATGATTTATAAACCAAAGTATTGAACATTAGGATTTCCATTAGAATAAAAATTAAAGGAATGGAGAAAATATTTGGATTTTATTGTTAAATCTAGACATTATATTGTGGATGATGCAGTCAACCCCGGAAAAAGATAAGACAAGTGATTATTGGAACCCTTTGCTCCAAGAAGGATAGTCAGAGGCCAAAGGCTCAGAGAATGACCATTAATACAGTTGAATTTTAGCTCCAGGGCATGCGCTAATGCAATCTGCCATTCATTTTCCACAAATTAATCTTATGAAATATAATTATGAGATTAATGGCAGCTAATTTGAACCCTTGTTATATGTCCCAGCACATTTAATTTAATCTCACCTCATTTTACCTTTGTAAAAGAAATCATTGGGTTATTATCCTTGCTTCTGTTCCCTTTTTTTTAGAAGTTGTGAAATTTGAAAAGGTTTTATTGTGTTTGTGTGTGTTTTATTGGGGGCTTTCACACTTCTTGTTACAATCCATGCATCAATTGCATCCGACGTATTCATACATATATCCCATTGCTCTTTTTTTTTTCTTTTCTTTTTTTTTCTTTTTTAACATTTTATTAGGGGCTCATACAACTGTTATCCCAATCCATATACACATCAATTGTGTAAAGCGCATTTGTACATCGTTTCTCAAAACATTTTCTCTCCATTTAAACCCCCGACATTAGGTCCTCATTTTTCCCCTCCCTCCCCGCTCCCCCCTCCCGCATGAACCCTTGATAGTGTATAAATGGGTATTTTGTCATATCTTGCCCTGTCCGACGTCTCCCTTCACCCACTTTTTGGTTGTCTGTCCCCCTGGGAGGAGGTCACACACAGTTCCATGTAATCGGAACTGGATTCCCTGTATTTTCAGTTCCTATCTGTACCAATGTACCTCCTCTGCTCTAGCCAGTCTTGCAAGATCGAATTCGAGTCATGGTAGTGGGAGCGGGGAGGAAACATTTAGGAACTAGAGGAAGGTTGTATTTCTCATCATTGTTACATCGCACCCTGACTGGCTCATCTCCTCCTTGAGGCCCCTCTGCAAGGGGATCTCCAGTGGCCTACAAATGGGCTTTGGATCTCCACTCCGCACTTCCCCCATCATTCACTATCCCATCGCTCTTTTGTAGACATTTAGTTTCCATTGAACGCTTGGGATCAGCTTCTCTTTTTTTCCCCTACCACCTCCCACCCTCTGCAACCCTCCTGACCCTTGATAGATTGTAGATTGTTAATTATTTTCAAATCTCACACCAACTGCTGTCTCCCTTGCCCTCTGGTTTCTGTTGTTCTTCCCTCTGGATGGGGGTGTGTGGTTATGTGCCACTCATTGTGATCGGTCCCCCCACTCCATCCTCACCTGTCCCCCACTTCCCCCGACCCTTTTGGCATCTCTATTCCCATTCCTGGTCCTGGGCTCCATGTGCTGTGAGCTTTATCTCTTGCCTAAACCTGTGTGCATGCTCCCGTCTAGTCTAGATTGGGAAGTGGCACCGGAGTCAGGATAGTGTGGGGTGAGGAGGCCTTAAGGATCAGAAGTATATTGTGTGACCCCTTAGTGCTCTACTGCACCCTGATTGACTCATCCCCTCCCTGTAACCCCTCTGTGAGGGAATATTCCGTTTAAGGAGCAAACTGGAGCTTAAGGAAATCCCTCAGCAAAGGCTGGCTTTAAACAGGACTACCTGACATTAAGTCATGGGTTATTATTATTTACACTCATTGCTTTTTCTAGAAGATTTTAGAAAAATAAAGCTAGACCAGAACTCAAATAACATTCTATCATTTAAGCCTTGAAGTCTTGTGTTGGTCTTTATTATTAAATTTGTCTAAAAATGTGACACTTGAAATCCACTTTGAGAGTGCTGAGAATCTCTGAATGCAAAATATCTCTCCACCAATGCCTCTGACCTTTAATCAGTCTTCTTAAATGTAACTGTATGTTATATTTTATGTGTCTATAACAAGACTGTATGTTGATTAAAGGAAAATGCTAGATTTGATTTAGTGTCTATGAAGAGAGAAAGCTTTGGATCAGCATTCAAATGGAACACTGAGTGTTTTGTGTTTTTGCTTTTACTATCTGACAATGTTTCAACCATTCACCTATGAATATTGATATAATTTAATAACAAACAACAAAGCTTTTTGGTCTTCTGAATATGCCTTAAGTGGCTGACCTTGTTATATAGATCCATAAGTGTTTATGACTAAATAGTATACTGCTAATACAAGCATTTAATTTATTGAGAGCTTCCATATCATTATATGTATCCAAATGTGTTTCTGTATCTTTGAATTACAATGTATATTGTTATGCATATTTTATCACATTACATCTATAGTACCATACATAGTATTCAGGAGAAGGCAGATGTGTTCATCCAGGTAGACTAGAGAAACAAATCCAGAGAGACTCATATGTGTATAAGAAAGGGCTTATATAAAAGAGTAATTGTGTCTTAAGAAAACATCCCAAAGCTCCAGTGGTGCCATCAGTTAGTGCACGGTACTTATAAGAAAATTTTCCAGCCCAGTGCAGATCAAGTTCATAAGTCCAATATTAAGCCATACATCTGATACCAGTCTGTACATTCCTCTTCAGACTCATGCAACACATGTAATGATGCCAAGTGCAGGAAGCTCACACGCAAGTTGGCGGAAGGTCTTGTGGATTCTGTGGTAGTGTAAGCATCTTAGCACTGACCTGGGACTCCATATGACTCCTCCAGCTCCAAGGCTCTGGCTACCATCAGCATTGCTCCATGTGGCTTGTCAACAGGAATGTCTCACAGCGAGATGAAGCAGAGAGAGTGTGTGTGTCCCACCTCTAAAGAGGAAGACAGGAGTTCCCAGAACTCCCAGGAGAAAGCCATGTCCACACAGAGGCCTCCTTGGCTATGACCTGGTTGACAGTCTAGACACCACCTCCTCACAAGTTGACAGATTATGTAACTGCCACAGCAGATAAAACAATATATCTTTGTACTTGGTAATATTAACATCCCAGGCACAGTTGTTTGATAGTTATTTTTTCAGAACTAAAAATAAGTTAAAATAATAACCTTGAGACTTTACATTCTCTATATATTACAAAATATTTTTAAAACGTTTTTAATCCAGAGAAGTTAATGTCTTAAAATGTGACTGTCTTATCAAGGACTTTAGGAAGGAGATTTGTCATAGGAAGGAGATTTTTATATATACACATTTTAAGATTATTCTCATGGTGAATTAACTTTTAAAAGATGATGGGAGTTTGCAGTAGAAGGCTGCAAATCTGCACTTGCCTCATTATCTTACTCTTTGAGCCAACTCAGTAAACTCCAAATGAAATTGTGATGTTTCAGAACATTTGCTAACATGCCAATCGAAGCTATGTTACATCAAGTAAAATTAGTTGAAAGTTAAAATGTTCCTGGGAAGGAAAATGATGAATAACGGACAAGACGGTATTTTAAACAGATCCCGAATTATGAATTTAAAGGAAGACCACTAGTCTCTACATCAGAAAATATTTCTGAAAGTGGGTTATACACTGATGGTTACTCTTTGTTCCTTTGAGTCAGTTAATCCACCCACACCACCTCTACGCGCCTCCCACATCCCTGCCCGCCCCAACACTGAGACGTATGAAGTCACAGACTAAATGGGTGGTCCAGACAAGCCTAGCCAGTGCATATAACTGTAACTTAACACAGTTTACTTTCATACCACGCAGTATCCATCTTTATTCTACATCCATGCTACACCCAACAAATTATGAACACAGATGCCTGTATGCTTAGAACCCGTAGATATTATTATTTTTCATTATGTACTTACTAACAAGCATAAATTCTTATTTTTTTTTATTTTCTACTATCTCTTACTTCTACTGATGCTGTCAAACAGTTAAGCAAATTATCTGGCTCTCAGGGAGCATTATATAAATATTTGTTTTGTGAATTTGAATAAAGCCTTCTGCTTCATTCTGTGTGTAAATGTTTAAGTATTTTTCTTCTATCTGTACAATAGGAAATTATATTATTAACTATAGTTGACATCTAGTTTATATTGTTATAGTCTCGCATAATATTCTGAACAAAACCACCCAACTGATAGACATTTTGAAAAATTACTATTTACAGCTTTTGCAGTATGCTGACAAGTGAAATAGAAAAGAATAAATGGATTATATCATAGTCAAAGGTAAGTTTACTTTATATATTCACAGCTTTAGGATAAAGTCAACTCTTAATTGTATATGTTAATATAATATATGAGAGAACTGCGTACTATTGAAAACAAATGACAAATATGATTTATATCACTCTTCAGAGAGCAGAAATATACACAAAAGCATATAAACAAGCAGATGTTTAGACCAACAATCACTGTACCTCATGATTTACTATATTGATTATACAGGCTTTCTCTAAAATTGTCTGAAAAGGAAAATACTTAAAGCACTGGAGCTACAGCACTGGCCAAGGAATCGGAATCAGACCATCTGTCGACAGTGAAACGAACTGAACAGGCAAGAATAATTCAGCCAAATAGACTGGTCGCTCCTGATCAGTATCTGTCCTTCTGGATCCAACAGAACTCTACCCCTCCTTTGTGTTCTTTGAATGGAGACTTGGTGGTGCTTGAAAGGTCAATGGTTCAAACACAGGAGATAGTCCACCGAATAAATATGAGCCTGTCTGCTCCTGTAAAGATTTATGACCTAGGGAGCTCTCGATATAGGGTCCCTATGAGTTAAGATGTACTCATTAGGGTTGGGCTTTCATGCTTTCTTTGAGGGAGCTGTGGTAGTGATGTGCACATGGAATTGGGATGCTACATCAGCTGTTCAAAAATATTAGCAGCTTTGCAGGAGAAAGATTAAACTCTGTTCTCGTAAAGATTTACAACCGCAAAAACTGCTTTAGGGTCGTTTTGGGCTGGCATGAACTTCTTGGGACTGGGATTGTTTTGTTGTTGTTGTTGCTTTTTGTCTTTGTTTATACTTTCTTTGCATAAAAGTCATATGAAGAAAAGGGATTCAATACAGTTTGGGGCAGGGTAAAAGATGGGGTCGGCTCTTTGCAGGATGAAACAGCTACTTCCCCCTTTCCCTCTTTTGTGTTTCCTCTTTTCAGAATTGACACTATGGCAGTGACTTTGGGATTCAAGCGAGCGTAGTGGAACTCCAATACCAGTAAGTTCTTTGCCATCTAGAGCAGGGGCCCGCAAACTGTGGTGCCTGCACGTGGCTCTGAGGTACAACGGAAACCTGTTAAAGGGTATTATTCAGATAATGCTTATTTCATTTGTTTGTAAAAATATATCTTTGGCTTTTGCATATTTTTAAATTGTTGTGAGGGACAAGATTGACTCTTCCATCCCCAAAGTTTGCCTACCCTTGATCTAGAACATTCTGACTCAAGGTATCCGTAGGGTGTTAGAATAGATGTGCATTTCCTACGGTTTTCCTGGTTATTTTTGAAAACAGATCATTCAATCTTTCTAGGCACGCCTGGGCAGATTGAATACCCAACTGCTCGTTGAGCAGCAGAGCATGTTAACTATCCGCATCCCCCATAGTCTCCGCTGAAACTCCTGAAAAACCAAGAACCCACTGAAGGCGAGTCACTTCCAATTCACAGCTACCCGATGGGACACAGGGTAGAACTGCCCTTGTGGGTTTCTGAAATTGCAATTCTTTTCAGAGTAGAAAGCCTCATCTTTCTTCCACAGAGTGGCTGGTGGTTTCAAACTGCTGACCTTGCAGTAAATAACTCAGTGCAAAACCACCATGCCCCGAGGGCTCCAGAAGCAACTTCAAAAGTTTGAGATTGAGAATCACAATCTAAAGATTACAATATAAAGGGTTTTGTGACCCAGGATGACTGCTCAGATGTGGTGCCTCAAAGGTGACACTGTTCTTTATGCTCTGTCCTCAATGTTTCTAAGTGTATGGAATAAGTGCCTGACTTTAATATCTTAAGTGCCCAGCTTATGTTGAGACGGGTAGATCAAAATACAACTGCTTATTCTCTTCTTTGTGCCTCATCTAAGTAAACATTTTCAAATACCTACAGTGTATTACCACCACTTATCTGTCAGTTTGTCATATTGTGGTGGCTTGTGTGCTGCTGGGAAGCTGAAAGTGATGTCACTGGTAATTCTCAAGCTCAGCATATCCTAAACTTGAAGAATTCAAGAAAACTTTCAGGCCTAGAGTTGCAATATTGAAAGTGACTAGGTGAAATAATGAAAGATGCAGGAAGCATCAAAAAATATAGATATCATACAGAGTCACTGTACCAAAAAGAATTAGTTGATTTTCCACCATTCAAGAAGGTGGCAAATGAGCAAGAACCAGGGAGTTGAAGTAAGAAATTTAAGCTGCACCAAAATATTACTCCAATTAAGGCTCCAGGAATGGGTGGAGTATCAATTGAACTGTTTCCACAAGCTTCTGAAGCACTGGAAGCACTTACTCTTCCGTGCCAAGAAAAGTTGAGGACAGCTCCTTGGACAACTGACTGGATATTTGTATCCATTTCAAGTAAAGGTGATCAATCATAGTGCTGAAATTATAAACAATATCACTGATATCACAGACAGGTAAAGTTTTGCTGAAGATCATCCAACCATCTAACCACAACAGTGCATTATCATTAAACTATTCTACCTTCACTCAAACTTGTAATTCTGGGGGAAATGCTGTGCTGTTTGTTTCTTATGTTAATATAAATATGCTTAGTTTGTAAAATAGTTTGTCAATAACTTCTTTAAAAATATCTCAGAATCATTTAAGTCAGTCATAGGAAATTAAACACCATGTATACTCGTGGATAAGCCAAGTTTTTCAGCACATATTTAATGTAGTTTTTGTGGTAAAATTAGGTGCCTAGGCTAATATTCGTGTCAGCTTATACTTGAGTATATAGGTAAGAAACATGCTAGCTATAGGAAACACAATATCAGAAGTAACAGATTAGCATATTCATAGGCAAAAATCAGTCTTTAAAATGAATCATAAGTCAAGGGACATGCTGTGACTCAAACTGTGAAATATGATATTGGACTCAATTTTTGAATAAAAAATTAAGCCTTGGCATTGCTTTTTGATTAACACTTGAACTCACTTTCCTGGCATTTGATATTTCCATCTTTCATTCCAAAATATATTTTTGACATTTCTCTACCATTGTCCAAAATATATCTATTAATGAATCTATCCATGATGCTCAGACTTGTTGTTAGGTACCATCAAGTCAATTTTCAGCTAATAGTGATCTCATGTGACTGCAAACCTGGGCTCGTATTTTCATTACATACCTACAGGAATGCCATTATCTCTATGAGCCTCTTTTTGACTGAACTGTAAAAGAAAGCTCAATCATTCAATGTCATGATTGTTTAGTTAGCTGTTTCATATATGGATGCAGTATATCTATAATTAAAAATTCCTGGAAGGGATTATTTGTGCCATTTTGTGTTTACATATTTACTTCACTAACTTACTGATATCAATTTTATTTTTACTTATGGAGACCTATAGGACTGGATAGAACTGTTGCTGTGTTTCCAAGACTGTTCACATTATAGAAGAACAAAACACATCATGTTTCTCTCAAGGAGCAGTTGATGATTTTGAACCGTAGAACTTATGATTAGTAGCCCAACTTATAACTCACCAAGCACCAAGGATCTTTTGTATTCCCTTAGACTTCAAAAGCCTTCCATTACAGAAAAAGATCAATGAAGAACTATTTGAAGAATAAATAAAAAAAAAACAACTTTAAATTATAATCTTAGAAAACAAATCAATTTCTTCAACTTTAAGATTAGATCCAAAATCCCATCGAATAAATTCCAACTATGTTAGTCTGGGTACTTTAGATAAACAGATCCACAGTAACTCATATGTCTAAGAGAGAGTTTAAATATAAAGGTTAAGTGCACATCAAGAAAACATCCCAACCCAGTGCTGCCCAAACCCACAAGTCCAACATTAGACCATTTGTCTGACACCAAACCACAAAGTCCTCCTCCATCTCACAAAATACACGTAATGATGTCAACTGTAGGAGGAAAACCAAGTCAGTGAACATGTAAGCATCTCAGCGCTGGCAGGGTTCTCCACACGGCTGTTCCAGCACCCAGGGCTGCATCAGGTTAGGTCCATGTGGCTTTTCCTCAGGGATGTTTTGCAGGAAGTAAACCTTGCAAGCTGAAGCAGGGAACTGGCTAAGGCAGCTTCACCTTGGTCTGACCATCAGAGAACAAGAGACCCGAGAACTCAAAAGGCAAGGCTCACCAAGCCATTTATCTCTCTGCCCTTCAATTAATCCCACATGTGTTTGTTGGCCAGGTTGGCACAATAAACTTTAACTATCTCACCAACTATACCAACCCTCTGGGATAGAGTAGAACTGTCCCCATGAGTTTCCTGCACTGCAAATCTTTATGAGAATAGAAAATCTCATTTTTCTCTTGTGGAGCTTCTGGTGGTTTCAAACTGCTGACACTGGGGTTATCAGCCAAAGTGTAACCACAACACTACCAGAACTCCTTTAATATTAGATAGATTCCATTTGGGAAGTATTATTAAAAATAATAATATTTGGGGTAAATATTATCTTTTCCCTGTAGCAACCCTGGTGGCAAAATGGTTACACATGGGGCTGCTAACGACAGGTGGATAGTTCAAAACCACAAGCCCCTCTGTGGGTGAAAGATGTTGCTTTCTACTCCCATGGAGTTACAGTCTGAGAAATCTACTTACCAGGGCAGCTACGAGTCAAAATTGACTCCCTGCCAGGCGGTTGCTGTTGTTGTTTTTAAATCTTTTCCCCGATGAAACATTAAGCAGTTTATATCTGTTGAAGAAGTATGGCCAGAAAAGTGGTTAATGCTTAAATAGTGGAAAGATAATAAAACCAGGAATCCTGGTGGCATTGTAGTTATTCATTGGGTTGCTAACCCCAGGCTTGCAGTTAGAAACTGTCAGCCTTCCACTCCTATAGAGTTGCAGTCTCAGAGACCGCAGGGATAATTCCACCTTGTCCTATGGAGTCACTGCGAGTCAGAATTGACTTGATGGCAGTGAGCCAATGGCATGGATTCCAATTGGTCTAACAATGCATAGTGTTGAGCATCAACGATTGATGAGTAGGAGAAATCTTATCATGTCTCTGGGTCAAAGAAAAGGTCATTGAAATTGGCAAATGTTAATGAAATGCATATGTATTGTATTATACCCCAATTATGTCATATGTATATATTATATCTCATTTTTCTTGAACTCCAGATTGAAAATGAGCAAATCATCAGGGAATGAGTTATAATGAATGGCATGACATTAAGATTGGAGGAAGTTTCATAAATAATCTGCAATACCCAGATGACACAAACTTGCTTGCTGAATGTGAGGAAGGATCGAAGCACTTGCTGATGAAGATCAAGGATTTCAGCCTTCAGTATGGCTTACAACTCAATGTAAGGAATGCCAAAAGGCTCACAAGAGGGCCAATATGTTTATATAATCTCTATGACTAATAGAGAAAAGATCGAAGTTGCCAAGGATTTTGTCTTGGAATCACAATCAATGCTCATTGAAACCGCAATCAAAAGATCAAATGTCACGTTACATTGCATAAATCTGCAGCACAGGATCCCTTTAAAGTGTTGAAAAGCAAGCGTGTTACCTTGAGGATTAAGGTGAGCCTGATGTAACTCAGGGTAGTTCCAATGGCCTCATGTGCATGTGAAAATTGGTCATTGAATAAAGAAGACCAAAAAATGGATGAATTTGAGCTATGGTGTTAGTGAAGAGTATTGAAATTAGCATGGATTGCTAAAAGGGCAAACAAGTCTTTCTTGGAAGAAGTACAGCCAGAATGCTCATTAGAGGC
>NW_022103911.1:4360043-4363874 GCF_000313985.2 Echinops telfairi | reverse complement strand
AATTTATTGGGGCTCATACAATTCATCACAATACATAGATCAATTGTGTAAAGCACATCTATACATTTGTTGCCCTCATCATTCCCAAAATTCGCTAGCCTCTAATTTTCCTTTTTTCCCCCCTCCCCTTCCCTTCCTCCTCTTTATAACTGGAAAGTTCCATCTTGATCGACATGAGGTCTCAGGATACAAACCTGCAGAGTTCCAAAATAAACAAAAACAAAATAAAATTAGTGTTGTGGAGTCAATTTTGACTCCAGGCTTCATGGCCACCCCATAAGAAAGGGTAGAACTGCTCCCGTGGGTTTTGAAGACTGGAACTCTTCACCAGGGTTGAAAGCCTCATCTTTCCCCGATGAGAAGCTGATGGCTCCGACACTCTAGTGCCGGCAGGGGGTCCGCAAACCTCCAAATGATGGAAACTGTCGTGATGAACTTGAAGAGGACCAGAGAGGATCGGCTAATTTAAAAATAGACGTAAAATGTATTGAGTGTGCTCGGGTAAAAAAGCGATACAATTAATCAAAGGTTCATTTATTTTATAAGAATCCATACACAGGGGAAAGTTGATTTTTTTTAAAAAACAGAACCTGAAGTAAAAGCACCAGATAAGTAAGAATTCCAAGTATGTTTTGCTGCCTGGGAAAGTATGTATTGTAGCATAACTATTGTGAGTCTTACTGATTACTGCTGTCTGTGTCCGTGAAAATGCTAACAATAAAAAGCAGGAAAGAATATTTACCTCCAACCCATTGGACTTAAAAATTAATTTGAGACAAAGATCTAGGAAATCAACTAAAAAACACAAATTCTAAAGATCAAATGACTTGTTTCTGGGAAATAAATCAATAAAACACAAATTTTTTTCATTTATGGGTTTGCATACTATTTAGTAAGACTAATGGCATCAAATTGATTTACTATTCACAGTCACAAATGTCATTAAAAGCAACCTTTTGAAGGTTGTTTTAATTCCAGTCCATCCAAAAGAAAGAAAGAAAGAAAACAACCACAAAAAAATCATGATTCTCTACCACTTTATTTTATTTTATTTTTTTAATAAAAAGCTATGTTGTTCCATTTCCCTGTTGAGTATGCCAATATCTCACTGATATCTGCTGTGTGTTTTGGACTATAAAGCGTAAAGTCGGCAATGGTTTGCTGTGTGGCTAAAGAAAATAAGTTATTTCAGATTAGGATTCTAATTAGATAAAAATCACTAAGAAAATACGTAATTTGGTAATGTCAGCTACATTTACAAAAGCTCATATTCATCTTTAAGTCAGAGGCTGTGTGTACAATGGCAAGATAAAATGAAAAATTGAGTCAATTACTTAGATAATTTGAGTCTAAAATTGCTGCTATTCAGGAAGAGGCTATTTGGTTAATGAGGTCATGATTTCTGTAAATAAACCATCAGCATTGATTAATTAATATCCTTTTCTATTCCACAGGAATTATACAGTACTATCTTAATGATTTTCATGAGAATTGATAGTTTATAGCAAGGCTTCCATGTTAAAGGAAAACCACCATAAGTTACACCAATCAGGCAAAATAAAGCTACATACCTCAGTTCATAGCATCTTGTTATTGCTAATTAGGAACCTATACATAAAATAAAATTTATGTTAAATTCTGAATATCTTATTTTTTATGTATTTTGTTTTATTTTAGTTTTGAAAGAGATCTTTTTTTTCTTTATGCATTTTCAAAAGTGTTTGTGAAGACTCACACATAAAAAAAATATTTTGTTGGAACATAATCCACATATGATACAATTCACTAGTTCAATCACATCAAGAAGAGTTGTACAATAATTACTACAATCAATTTTAGGACATTTTCTTCTTTCTTGTACTCACTGTGTGTACTCCTTAACACATTTAAAAAAAATAATGTTAAGATATAGTTTGAGATAAAATAAATGTTACCATATTTTTGCGCTTGGTTTTCACACACTTACCACTTTTGTCTAGTCATCACTTCCTTCCTCAATTGTGGCAAGTCTGATTAACATTTACCTGTCTTGGATTGAGACGATAATTTCAACAATGGACTTAAACATAACAAAAAGGACAAGGAGAGCACAGGTATTTCAAAGGATCTGGAAAGAAGGAAAAATGGAAACAGAACACAGGAAGGAAGTCAGATAAATGATACTACAACAAGGGGACTGCGGTGGAGAAATAGAAACAAACAAACAAAATGGAGTGTGTGTGTGTGTGTGTGTGTGTGTGTGTGTGTGTGTGTGTTAAGAAAACTCGGACCAGGCAGTATTTTATTCTGTTATACATAGGGTCACTATAAGTTGAAACCAACTCCATGCCACCTAAGAGGCATTGGTTTGCTAACCCAAGGTCAATGGTTCAAACTCTGGGGGAAAATGTTGTCTGTTCCAGTAAAAATTTACACTCTTAAAAACCCTATGTAGAGTCAAGATGGGTAGAAATAGACATGTCCTATGGTGGTGGGTTTGGTGTTTGTGGATTAATCTTATTTTAGCTTGTAAATGGGTGACAGAATGGTTCATGTGTTTGGGTGTTAATGGCAAAGCTGGAATTTTGAGTCTATCAGTGGTGCCTCAAGAAAGAACTGGTCATCTACTTTTAAAAATTAGCTATTTAAAACCATTTGGATTACCAGTGTGCTCAATCTCAACCGAGGATTACATGAGTTGAGATGAATTCCTAAGCAACTGGTTTACAAGTATGGCTCTCAAATTTACATGCATAATCATTATACTTGTTCCTTTTCTTTTATTATTTTTCAAAACCTTTTTTTCTGCTTTCATTTATTCACTGCAGTCCCCTCATTGTAGTATCATTCCATCCTGTGTGTTCTATTGTATTACTCCAGGTAGAGTAGAGAAACAAATTCAGGGAGACTCTCATATGTATAAGAAAGAGCTTTATATATAAGAGCAATTGAATATTGAAAAAAACATTCCAGCCCAGTTCAGATCAACTCCATAAGTCTGATATTATCCCATATGTCTGATAATGATCTATAAAGTCCTCTTCAGACTCATGAAATACAATGACTCCGAATGCAGGAAGATCATAGGCCAGTGGGTGGGAAGTCTTGTGGATATAGTGATGTTGTATGCATCTCAGTGGTGGCGTGGGTCTCCATGTGGCTGCTCCAACTCAGGGAACTTAGCATAGTTCTATGTGTCTTGTCAGTAGAGTCTCTCGGGAAGTAAGCAGAGAGAAAGAGTGTCTCCCTCCTCCAAGAAGAAATATACAGGAATTCCCAGAATCCTCAGGAGATCAGCCCACAAAGAGGTCTCATTGGCTATATTCAATAGATTGACAGGCTAGACTCCACCCATACAGTCTTTATCCTCAAATTGATACCTGATTGTAACTACCACATCTATTGTCATCTTTCCTTCTTTCCAAATCTTCTGAACTTTTCCATTGAGTAAATGCTGCCCTTTTGATATTAAATTGTTGATTAATGTAAGGGGTGTGAACTACAGTTTGGTTATTGTTTCCTTTATAGGCATGTCTATGGTTTGACTGAGAAGTAGGGGACAGGGGTCAATATAATTCCAGATCCAAAGGGAGGCTATGGTCCATAGTTTGGGGGATCCCAAAAATATCTATAGAACCAGGAAGCCTGATCTTTTTTTTGTAATTTTGAGTTTGGTTCTACATTTTCTCCCTCTCTACAGAACCATCTAATGCATACATTCCCAAAATTATTTATCATGTAGCCTTTTCAGGGGGAAAAAAATAACTCAGCACCATCTTGGAAATTGAAAAACTTTTGTACTGGAACCTCTAAACCAGGATAAAGTGTTAGTACTCACTGCTGCTCCTCTGG
>NW_022103911.1:4357598-4359522 GCF_000313985.2 Echinops telfairi | reverse complement strand
AGAATTACGTGTGTAACTAACTTAATACAGTGAATAATAAAATAAATTATAGTTGAAAACTACTGTTTAAAAACTTTAGATTTGGCATTATATCTGTCTTTAGGGTGTGAGGACGAAAGGATTGTGTGAGCTGGTCTCTCCCACATCGTTCATCCAGTTTCTTTCTCTGTGCTCCATTGAAAAGGAATTCTCCTGTTTATCTGGTCAAGTTCATTCTGCCTTAGAGATTCTTCCCTCATTCCCTCCCTTTCTTCCATCTCCTTTCCTCTCTGACTCCTTTCTTCATTCTACAATCTTCCTACTTCTTTTGAATTAATTTTCTTTCAAGGGAAGCCTTTCCCTGGATGTATCATATACTCCAGTGTCCACTTTTCAAACGTGTGTGTGTTTGTGTGCGTGTCATCAAGGATATGTGGAGGTTACCATTACATTTCCATTGCCGTCTTCCTTCAATTGTCCCAATTGTGCACACAGAAAGCAAGCACACTCATATGTTGCTTGCTTTTTCTCCCCATTGCATTGCTGACTATGAAAAAGAGAGAAAATTACCTTTTTAGAACATATCAGAGTATACTTTGGAAACTATCCTCATGTTTGTGCTGCCTGAAATCTGGCATGATCTTAATTACCATATAAGGCCTGCGATCACTCAGAAAATAAAAGCATATGCATTAAATAAGCATAAAGAAAATTTCAAGAAAGAGCAAAGGCATAATGCTGAATATTATGCTGCTCTATTACTGCTGCAATAACTATACACACATGCACATACCCAGAGCATTGGCTTAGCAGTACTTAACAGTTTCCCAATAAAAAACAGATGGAGACAAATGCCAGTTTTATGTGAGTTTATATATTTTAAAATTTCTTTGCCTGGTTTCTAAATCTTTCATTTATTTCTAAATCTTTGCTTTAACTGCTGAATTACTATGATGAATCCATTAAAAATAGCATTTTGAAACTAATATAAATTTTAAAATGTAACTTTCCTCTAATAGTTAATGGGTGAACTTACTTTTCAAAGAGAAGCCAACCAAATCAGAACTCTTCACTCACTTCCAATTATTTTGGGAACACCACACCTCTCACAGCCTAGTAGTTCACAGCTCCACTTCTGAAATCCTGCTCATTGGGAAGCGTTCTGGTTGAGTATTACTTTAGTGAATTTGATTCCACTCAATTTAATTCATGCCCAAACACTGACTTCAACAAAATTCACTGAGAGCCTTACTTATGCCCTGTACTAAGAAGCACAGGTTATAAACATATAAACAATGACTTGAGTTTGGTCGCTGAAACAGTAGGTGGTGTGAAAAGAGCCGTGATGGCGGTGATACAGATGAGCAGAGAATGATTCTGAAGGGCGCGTGACAAAATACATGATGAATTTTAAAGGCCGCAGGAAAGTTTCGTTCTGCAAATAGATAAGGTTAAAATATACAGAGAAAGGAAAGCATTTAAAGAGCAATGAGGCATAGAAGTGATGCTTTGTGTGGTAGTTCACAAAGTAACATGATAGCACAATAACTAATTACAGTAATTTAATTAATAAAGAGTTCCGTAATCCTCATTCAATATCAAAAACAAAAAACTTGCTGCCCTGGAGTCCATGACAGCTCATAGTGACCTTAAAGGACGCAGTAGAAGGGCCCCCTTTGGGTTTCCACGCTTCCCCTTGCTCCCCAGGAGTGGCTAGGGGTTTCAAAATGCAGACCTTCCAGGCATTTAGCAGTCCCTGGGTAATCACCACCCCACCTGGGCTCCTGAGCAGTCTAGAAGCAGACCTTTTCTAACGTTAATGGATGGCTCTGGCTTTCCAGAGTGCAGTCTTTGTTCAGCTTTTTCCTCTTTGACACTTTGTCCTTTGCATTCTGTCTGGCTTGACATCCTCATACTTAAAGCTATATTGTCTTAAGTTAAATAG
>NW_022103911.1:4325969-4354695 GCF_000313985.2 Echinops telfairi | reverse complement strand
TACCCAGCAGCCCTCAAGACTTGAAGGACTGCCAGTGTCTCACAGCTGTCTCACAGGAGTGAGTTGCACTGAGCCATTTGTAGTGTTTTATAATTTAATTAACTATTTATTTCTTATGTTATACATCTATTATCTGTATAAATATATATAAAATTATTAGTGTTCTGGTTTTGTTTCTCTAGAGAACCCTGTCTAACAGACTTTGTAAATCTCATTAAACAGGCTTTTCCTGCCGGATATGCCTGAAACCAGAGAGTACCAAGAAAATGGTTATTTCTGTTTTATTGACTACACAAAGGCATTGGACTGTATGTCACAACAAACTATAGATAACATTGAGAAAAACTAAAAGAATTAGCACTTCATTGTGCTCATGTAGAATCTGTACATGGACCAAGAAGCACAGAAGAAACGAATGCTGCATGATCAAGATTATACCCTTTCATCAAACTGTATAGTGAGCAAGTAATCTGAGAAGCTAGACTCCATACAGAAGACAAAGGCAAGTGGATTCGGGAAGACTCATTAGCAACTTCTGATATACAGATGGCCCAACCTTATTTGCTGTGTATGTATCAATTCATTTCTTTTTATTGCTGAGTATTATCCCAATAAATTACGATCATAAAAATTTACGTACATATGAGTATTTAGGACCTAAAACTGTGGTGAATATTTTGATAAAATCTTTGTACTACAGGGAATCCAGAGCAGATGATCCCATCAGGACCAGTGGTGAGAGTGGCGATACTCAGAGGGTGGAAGGAGGGTGGGGTGAAAGGGGGAACAGATCACAAGGATCTACATATAACCTCCTCCCTGGAGTACAGGCAACAGAAAAGTGGATGAAGGGAGATGTTGGACACTGTAAGATATGACAAAATAATAATTTCTAAATTATCAAGGGTTCATGAGGGAGGGGACAGCAGGGAGGGGTCGAAATGAGGAGCTGATGCCAGGGGCTTAAGTGAAGAAAAAATGTTTTGAGAATGATGAGGGCAATGAATGTACAAATGTGCTTTACACAATTGATGTATGTATGGATTGAGTTGAATGAGGTACGAGCACAATGATTTAAAAATATATATTTATGCAAATTCTAATAAAACTTTTGTAATAGTTTTGCCTGCTCTAGTTATAACTTAGCCCCTCCCCCCACCACACACACACACAAACCCAGGAACAAACTCTCCAGGCAGCTTCATTGTGACCTGAAACATTTTCTAGGACTTTCGTTTATTTATTTCTCTCTTGCAGAAAAATTTTACAATAGTTTATCTCACATAGGGTTTATGTAACTACTTCATTCCACTGTTATTAAATGAAGTTGGTCATTTAATTTAGAACAAATTTAATTGGAACATCTAATTACAACTCTTCATTTTAAGCAGTAGGAAGAAGACTTTTGTTTGTGTGTTTCTGAATCATTAATCAAAATATAGAAAACAAATTAGCAAGATCTTCAAAGTTATTCTACCAATGCTACCTTTATTTATTTACTCTTCTGATAATAATTTTGTAAATAAAGAAGAGTCATTAGTCATAAGCCATAGCCTATTAATTTCATCCTCATTTTCACTTATATATATGTATATTCTAAGCATCTTTCATAACTTATGATCTGCTAGTCCATAGTGCATTTCATTCTCTTACAATTATAAGCATATCCTTCATATGATTTCTTCAAGTTTACTAATTTCTCAAAAGAAAAATCAGAATGAAAATTAAGATCCCCCCCAAAAACCCAGGACCATTTTATTCACCAATATTTACTTCTTTGTCCAGCACACAGAAACTCAATATGTAATTAGTGAACATCTGAATAAAATAATGAGGAAATTATTTTTGTACATTTTAATATGATTTTAAGTGATCATGTCTTACAATCTATAACATGTATGCTTGATAATGATCCAAGGTTTTAGCAAATTTCATTAATTTTTTCTATGTTATATGATACAGTATTATATTACAGTACTATAGTTATCCTTTACCTCCTCAGAGGTCAACACTATAAAGCATTCTCACCCCCAAAGTACTTATACAGAATAATTTTTTATTATGACAATCTGAATTATAGTTTTGTGTTAATTGAAAGCCCAAAGTATATAATTACATCAAAGGGAAAATTTCAGAGACAGAATATGGAAAGATGTGTGTCAGACAATAATTGTGGCACACTGAAGCTGGATTTTGCTGGTCTTTCATGGGCAAACTCACAGCACTCTTTACAAGGCAACATAACCTCAATTGTCTGATAATATTTTAAGATGTTTGCAGCAGACTTTTTCTCTTAAATTGGCAGAACTGGGGGGAAAAAGACCTTTTAAAACCTATCCTTTTTTTGATTAGGAAGAGTATATTGGAAAGAAAAGGTTTGGGGACAAAGATCACAGGTGTCCTCCAGCCTACAGGGAGGGAGCAGTTACAAGTAAGTTATCATGTCCTTTAAGAAACCACATGATGAATTGTTGAAAGGAGATATTATTTTTAGATATAATATGAATGCATTTCAAATTGCATCTGTCTCACGATTTTCAATGTTACATGCTAATATCAAGTTATGTTTTCTGGCTTAAAATGTCCTTTTAGGTAACCAGAATGCAATGTAACTCTATTTATATATCACGTGTCACGTATCATTAAAAAAAAAATTATAAAATGCTCTCAGTTCTCCTCTAATCCAAGTTAAACGTGTAAATAATTGAAAGAGAAGCTGTGTGCAAATACATTATAGCAGCTGATTTATAACTAACTTACTTTAGACTGCGAGTTTCATGTTCTCTCTCTGTCGTGGACACTATGAAAAACTTGAAGTCTTAGCTGTGTTAGCACAGTTTAAAATAGAACTAAAATCAAAGCCAATATGCTCATTTATATTTGTTATAAGTCCTTTTGTTGATTTTTCTCAAGTAAATTATGAGTTTTGTGTGTACAAATGAGGGCTTTGGACTAGTTCGTTCTGCCTTGACTCCCTGAATATTAAGAACTTGTATTTATTTCCTAGATATACCAACGTAGAATATGCATCCTAGAAATATCCCCAGACAGTTCTTGTTAAAATGTAAATTCTAATTAAATATGCAGTGAAAAATCAAATTCTCAGCTGGGGTTGAACCAGAATGAATCATTCAAAGATCTGATGGTAACAAAAAAACTCTATCAACTATGACAAGTATAAATGGTTACTTTCAATTAAAACATTTGGAAATTACTGTTGGCTTAGTGCAGGCTATAAATATGCTCTACCACATAGTCAAAGGAGTACATTTTTCTATATTTTATTAATTTAAAAATGAGATATCAAGAAAAAGTAAATCCCAAAGAAAATATCACCAACATTGATGAATTCTCCTCCTGTACATGTATACAGTCATTTGTTCAGTGACTTTTAGAATGCTTTAGAATTCTAAAGACCAGGCCTACTGAAACATGGAAATTTTAAATCAAACAGAACACATTACAATATTTTGTGGAGAAGAGTTTGGTTTGTGCACATTTTTAAATCATTATATAATAATTAAGTAATTGCTATATAAACTTCCCAATTTCTTCAAGTAATGCCTAGAGTGAAAAACTTGCCTTACTGAAACAGGTTTCTTAGTCCATAGCATGTTTTAACATATTGCGATTAATTATCTATAGCAGATTATTAAATTAGGTTATCTTATTTAAATAACCCTCAAAGTAAGCTCAGTTAAATTGCATAGTTGAATTTATTTAATATGTCTATAGCATGTTTTGTTTACATAATTAATTTATGTATTATGTCGATTGATATTTCAAATTGATATTTCAATTGATATTTCAAATAAGCCTGTGAATTTGTTGTGTTTTATTTATTTTTAGAAAATAGATTTTTATTTTCATTCTCTTAAGGTAAAATGAAGGCTTACAATGACTAAGAGACATTATGAATTTCAAATACGTACCTTAAATAACAAAATGCTCTGGGAAAATCTAATGAACAAGATCTACTTAAAGTACTAAAGTGCAAGGATGTGACATCTCAAGAAGACAAAGTAAAATATTACATTGAAATATGCAAAGCCCTAGGATTAGAAAAATAAAAAGGAAGAACATGCTAAGCATATTTAAACCTGAAAGAATTAACAAAAAAGTCAAATCTCTAGTTCTATCTTGAAAGATCATATGGGGAAAATACCTAATGATGCAAGAACCATCAAAAGAAATAAAAAGGATAGAAAGAATACAGAGTCACTGCACCAATGAGAAATAATCGACATGCAACCACTTCAAAAATCATCATATAAACAAGAACCAATGGTACTAAAGGAAGAATTCCAAGCCGCCCTTAAAGTATTGGCCAACATAAGGCTCCTGGAACTGATGGAATATCAATTGAAATGTCTGAACAAGCTGTTGAAGCCCTGGAAATACTCATCTATGCCAAGTAATTTGAAAGACATCTCTTTGGTCAACTCACTGAAAGAGACCCATATTGGTACTCATTCCAAAGAAAGGTGACCTCAAAAATGCACAAATTCCATTCTGTGTTTCTGTGGGGCTCCATGGCACCTCCTTTCTGATTGCACCTGCCGGGAAGGCTCCAGTTGGCAGCACTTATTAGGATGGAGGGGGTGGGGTCATCAAGGGTGGGGACGAAGACGTCTCCCTGCATAATTTCAGCACGAGGATATGGGAGCAACTTGTCCACTTTCACGTTATGCGACTTACAGATTCGTGTTTCCAGTGGGTGGGGCCACACCACGCTTACATAACCTTGTGGTAGCCATGTGCATGCGTTAAGACGCCATTCTCCATTCCTGTGTCCACCTCCCTCTTGGCGATACTTCTGACACAACGTCCATTGGCTTAACCCAGCGTGTAGGCAGGAAGATCAACAACCAGGTATTTGGCTGCTGTAATCTTCAGAATACAGCCCACAGCCTTGCATCACTAGTAGAAAACCAGAGCAAGGAAGAAATGGATCAATTTTTCTATGAAAAGTTTTAACTGTGTAGCAGAAGTGAGGTTTTGTAACTTTTGTATGATATAATTTTAAATAAATAGTTTTAGTTCAGTCTGAAAAAATGCACAATATCCGTGATGTCACATGCAACTTAAATTTTTGCTTAAGATCATCCAAATATGGTGCAGCAGTACATTGACAGGAAGCTGCCAGAGGTTCAGACCAGACTCAGAAGAGGACATTGGAACAAGGGATATCATGGCTGATATCAGATGGATCAGGAGAGAAAGCAGATAATACAAGAAATAAGTTAATTTGTGTTTCATTGATTGTAAAGGAATTCGATTGTTTAGATATTAACAAACAATGGATATCCTGGAGAAGAATAGGCACTCCAGAATGCATCTTGAGTTCATGTGGATTTTGTACATAGATCAAGATACAGTTTTGAAAACCGAATAAAGGAATAGTGCAACGTTCAAAATCAGAAAAGGTATGCATCAGGATTGTATCCTGTCGCTTACTTATTGAATTGGTATGCCGAGCACTTAATCAGGGAAGCTGGCATACCTGAAGAAGAATGTTGCATCAGGATTGGAGGAAGCCTATTGACCACCTGTAATAAGCAGATGACACAACATTGCTTGCTGAAAATGAAGAGGACTTGAAGTATTTGCTGATGACGATCAAGGATTGTAGCCTTCAGTATGAATCGCAACTAAATATGCAGAAGCCCCAGCGCCTCTCCACTGGTCAAAGAGGGAACATGATAAACAAGGGTAAAAGTTGAAGTTGTCAAGGATTACGTCTTGCCTGGACTGCCAATCAATGCTTAAGAAGGCAGCATTTGGGGGGAGAGGGGTACAGTGGGAGGTGGGGGTTGTAAAAGGGAGATGATGTCCAGGAGTCCATGTAGAAAAAGATTGTTTGGAAACTGATTATGGTAACAATGGTACAATTTTACTTGATGTGACTGAAATATGAAATGGTTTGCTGCAGTATTAAATCCCAACTAATTAAAAAATAAAGATTACAGATAAGAAAAAAAGATAAAATGATGCATTGCACTTGGTAAATCTGTTGCACACGAGCTCTTAAATGAGCCATCTAAGTGAGATGTCAACTAAGTCCATACGAAAGAAGCACGCCATCATCAGTCACCAAAAGATTATAAATTACATAATCTGAAATCAAAGGAGGGAATAATATCAGAGCCGAAATTATGAGAATTGGGTTTGCAGAAGGCTATGGACAGCAGTGGGAGCCCGAGATACATTTGTGGGATCTCTGTAGGAAATTAGCCTCTGGTGTTCTCCCTCTGTCAATACGGAAGGGATGGGAGGAAAGTGGTTACTCAACAGCGTGCATTGGAGAGATGAGTACAGATGATCAAAGGGATAAACGTGACTCAAATGGTTAAAACCTTGTCAATTGATCCTCCCTCTGAGGCAGGCTGGACCTGATCTGGTTATCCGATTTTCAACAATTTTTGTATTTTTTTGTTTGTTCATCTTAGGGTGTTTCTCAGGTGTGTGATGTCATTAGAGGGCACCCTCTTGAATTTGTGTTATATGTTTTTCTGGTTTTTGGTATACGAAACACGGGATTTATACATCTATAGGGACAGCAAGTAAAATAAGATTTTGAATTTTCTTTGGGGGAAGGGGGTCTACAGTGGTTGTGGGGAAGGGGATATAAAAGAGAAATGATGCCGTGGAGTCCAGGAGGTATCAGGCATCAAAGAACAAAAAATCATATTATTGTGAATGAGGGGGAGTGCGGAGTGGGGACCCAAAGCCCATCTGCATGCAACTGGATATCTCTTGCACCATAGCACCAATGAAACATACAACTTTCTTCTAGTTCTTTAATGCTTCCTCTCCCCAACTATCATGATCCCAATTCTACCTTACAAATCCAGCTAGACCAGAGGATGTACAATGGCACAGATCAGAGTTGGAAACACAGGGAATCCAGGACAGATAAACCCCTAGGACCAATAATGAAAGTAGAGATCCCAGGAGGGTAAGGGGAAGGTGGGGGACAAAGGGGGAACTGATTACAATGATCTACATATAGGCCCCTCCATGGGGGATGGAGAACAAAAAAGTGGGTGAAGGGAGACATTGGACAGTGTAAGACATGAAAAAATATATATATATTATTAATTATCAAGGGTGTCTGAGGGAGAAATGGTTGGAGAGGGAGGGGAAAAATGAGGAGCTGATGCCAAGGCTCAAGTAGAAAGAAAATGTTTTGAGAATGATGATGGCAACAAATTTACAAATGTGCTTGACACAATGGCTGGATGTATGGGTTGTGATGAGTTGTATGAGTCCCCAATAAAATGATTTTTTAAAAAAAGAAGAATATGTCAAAAAGGATTGTTGTATCAATTCTGTAATATTTCCAGATGTGATTGAACTATGGAATAATTATGTATTAACTCCCAATTTAAAAAAAGAAATTAAAATGATCATAATACAATTATTTTTCATCTCAAATAATCAAAAGCTCTAGAAATATACCATTACCAAAACAGCTTTCAAGGAACTATTCCAAATGCAAGTTCAAGAACATTCAATCAATAGTCCTATCTATTCATGGGAATATACAAGTTCAAATTGTAGATGAAGAAAATTAAGTTCATAAGAATAAAGACCTAGTCAAGTACAGCATGAGTCCATTGAGGCAAGCTCAAACAGCAGAACGGGCACAAGGGAAAATGGACACAATACACGGTCCCCGGGCTGAGGACCAGATAAACTGGCAAGAACCAGACCAGAGCCAATGATCCACATGGCAGGCACAAATACCAGATTCAGGTAGCACTTGTGCTATGAAGCATCTTTCCCTTCCCCTCTCATCTTTCTTTAAGGCTCACAGAGGGGTGAAGTAATAAAGATGGCAAGAAGGAGCCGAGCCACTAAACCACCTAAAGGGGAGGATCTTATTTGTATTGCCACAAGAAAGGGAGAATACTCATTCCGGTGTGCCATTTAAGGAGGGCAATGTTACTGCGATGAGCAGCTCCTTCCCAGAGATGACTGCAGGGGCCCATCTCAGCTCAAGATGTGACTTTTTCTCCCTTGATAACAATGCTGCAGAGGACAGCACTAGAGAACAGTTTGAGAGAGCAGCAGATCTGACGCACCCACCTGGGGCCAAACCAAGGTGGGATGCAACAGACCAGTAGTGTGTGTGAAACCGCAGAGTCCCTGAAGAATCCCGAGCGTAGACTTATGACTTGGGGGGCAGAACTTGGCACCCCATCTTAACTGGATGGGATCACTTACGGAAAGATTAAAGGGCTAACCCTGGGTCGGAGGGCACTTGATAGCCAGAGAAGCAGTATGGACTTAAAGGATGCTCAGCCCTTGGACACGATTACCGAAACCTAAGAGGATGCATGAGTGGTTAAGTAAGCTGCAGCTGGTGTAGGTAACCCTGAAAGTAAATGGAGACTGGAATGATGGTGTTTCATTTGTCACTTTCTTTCTTTAAACATAGGGCTATTGTCTGCTCTATGTCATTATTCTTGCTGGACTTATGATTATCTGTATGGTTTTTTTGGTAATCCAGGATAGACAACCTCATGGAGGCAGTGACGGGACTACTACTTACTGAGGGGCCTGGGAGGGGAGTAGGAGTAGGAGAGGAGAGTGGAGAGCCAATAATGATGGGTACAAAGAATAGTGGGTGTTCTAAAACTGATGGCAACGAAGTGGGTCGTTTTGAAAAATTGAATTGTATCTGAGAGAAATTACTGAAATGTGAATGATGGGTAAACATAACTGTTTGGTAGAAGGGAAAACAGTAAAAACTAAATATATATATATTTATATATATATGTATGTATATATATATATATATGGGGTAGAAGGGAAAACAGTAAAAACTAAATATATATATATATTTATATAGATATGTTATATATATATAACAAGGAAGCAGATAGACTTTGTGCTTCTACTTAAATCTTACCTCAGTACAAGAACGGTTGTTCTAATAATGTGGCTTTGTATGATACTCACCTTCCTGACACGATTACTGAAGACAAAATGGATATTTAAGCAAATGTGGTGAAGAAATTCGATAGTGCCTGGCTATCAAGATATAGTTTCTGAGGTCTTAAAGGCTTGTAGTTAAACAAGTAGCCATCTAGCAGGGAAGCCACACAACCCATGTGGAAGAGGCACACCAGCCTGTGTGATCATGAGATGTCATCGGGAAGAGGTTTCAGAAGTTCATAAACATGCAACCAACTCAATGTAAAGGGTCATGGATGTAATAGAGACTCAAAGCTCACTAGCAAGGTAATTAGACAGTCCACTCAGAAGGGCCACATGGAAAGGATGATAAATCCAGGGTGTGGTATGTCACTGATGAAGCACATAAGTATCTGCTATTTCTTTAATACCTCCTCCCCTTACTGTTAAGGCTGTAGTTTGTTTTTACCTTGTTAATCATGTTAGATTTGTGGATGTTCTTTAGTATATTTAAGATTGTTCTGTACATGAAAGTCAAGATAGATAACTGCAGAAACAGCAACGGGAGTAATGGTTCCCTGAGGATACGGGAATATAGACGGGCAGGTGAGGAAAGAGGGGAATGGGGAGCTGTAGCATTGATGCCACTGCCTCCTGGACTCAGTAATAGAAGTACCTGTTCATTTTCTTTCATGAACTTTTTGTGAATTAGTTGGGGTTTTTTATATATCTAGCTATCAACTCTGTATTCAATAATTCAAACTACTCATCATTCCCCCAACCACGCCCAACCCCAGGTTTCTATTCCAAGTCTGATTTCCCCTCTGAGTTCTCTTCTCTTTTTTATGTATCTCCAGCCTCCTTTACCCAAGTCAATGCCTACAACCTTCTAATCCATTGCTTTATCTCCCCACCTTGGTCCATTCTCCCTTGCCAACCTCCAAAGTGTATTCCCTTTGGTATGCAAATCTTTGTCTGGGCTTTCATCCTTACATTAGTGGTCTCATGCAATATCTGTATTTTTGTGATTGGCTAGATTCATTCAGCATAATGTACTCCAGGTCCACCATGTCATGAGGTGTTTCGTGGTTGCATCATTGTTTCACAGCAATACATGGCATGCTATTTTATGTATGACCTAAGGTTTCTTTTTTGTTTTATTAGCTATTTTTGTCTTTAAATTTTAATAGTCTATGGACATATAATTCTTACACCATACAATTGAATGTTCTAAACTGTATTAGTCTAGGTACTTTGGAGAAACAAATCCACAGAGACTCATGTATAAGAGAGAGTTTTATGTAAAGAAAATGTGCATCACAAAAACATCCCAACCCAATGCTGCCCAAGCCCACGAGTCCAACATTAACCCATTAACCCAACACCAGTCTACAAAGTCCTCCACCTCACAAAATAGAGGCAATGATGCCAACTTCAGGAGGAAAGCTGAGTCAGTGAACGAATAAGCATCTCAGCACTAGCAGGGATCTCCACACGGCTGCTCCAGCACCCAGGGCTGCATCGGGATAGGTCCATGTAGCTTCTCCTTGGGGATGTCTTGTCAATCTTGCAAGCTGAAGCAGGGAACTGCTAAGGCAGCTGCACCCGGTGCAACCATCACAAAACAAGAGACCCGAGAACTAGAAAGGCAAGGCTCACCACCCATTTATCCCTCGGCCTTTCAATTAGCCCCACATATGATTATTGGCCAGGCTGGCACAATTAACTAACTCATAAACATATTTAAATGAGTTGTGAATTATCACCATGATAAATTTTAGAAAAAAGTCTTTATTCTTTTATTCATTATTAGCTCTCAATTTACCCTAACCACTCCTGCCAGAACTCCAAGCAATTATTAATCTAATTGCTATCTCTCTATGTTTACCAATCCTGGATGGCATATAAATAAAAATGTAAACACACAGAGAGACATACAAGAAAATTAAGAAACAAGCAAAAGCCCTAATAAGAATAAAAAAACAAAATATAGGAAAAACTCAATTCAAAAGAAAGCAGAGAATAATAAAAACTAGAACAAATTTAAAAAGTGTCAAAGGGAGAAAAACGATAAGGTATTACATTTTAAGCTAATACAACTATATTAGTTCACACACCAATCCACTTTGTCTGATAGCAAAGGTATTCTCCTCCCTTACTAATAACCAAATGAGAATCTCTGGAGGCTAATTAACTTGGAGACCCTGCAAATCAATTTTGGATTTTCACTGTCATCCAGACCTTCTGCAACCAGGATACATATTCAGATTTTAAGCTCTAATAGAATTACCTCTTCTGTTCTTGGATTTTATTATTTACAATAGTGGATCACTCAGGTTGGTGTCCTTCTTCCCTGTAGACTTAGCTGAAACCTAACTTAGATGCCTGCTTGTTTTAAGACAAGCCTTTAAGACTCCAGATACTTATTTTTTCTGATAGCTGGACACCATCTGCTTTTTCAACCAGAGTTTGCTATAAACCCAAAGCAAATGAACTGTTATCTAGTCCATGCTGGTTCATGACGACCCTCAGTGGGTTTCTGAGACCGTAACTTTTCAAAGGGAGGAGAAGACCCAGTCGTTCTTTTTAAGAGCTGCTGTTGGTTTCAAACTGCCAACATGTGGATCACAGCCCAATTTTTCATCACGATACCACCCTAGCTTGCATCCACATATTCAGGGATATTTTCATAAGAGCAAATATCAAGTAGGGCCACAGTAAAAGGACTAATTGTTCTTAGGTTAGTGCCATGATTAAAAGCAAGCTCAAAATCCATTTATATCTCTATGGTTCATGTAAGTCCCAGGTCCAAGTTATCACAACATTATCACATTAGGGTGTTTCTCCCAGGGAGTATTTCATCTACTAAAATTTAATTGTTAATTTACTACACATTTAATCTGCTACACCTGTATTTAAGGTGAAGTTCCATTCACTTAGTGGGATTTCCAAATAAGCCTCTTTGGGTGTAGCCTTTGACAGATGTTGTGCACATCAAAAAGACATCCTCGGGGTCTATAGCTCATAGCCTGAGTCACCAAGGGCTAGATAGAAACTTTATCAAAAGTGCCTGATTAAGAACATAATACTGGGAGTATTCTCCCCTTGGAGGTTTATATAATAATGGCAAACATTTTTCTTAATAGCAGGTTGCCCTTCCTGGTTTACCCACCAATGGAAGTGAAATCATCTTCACTGAGACAGATCTCTGGACTTGAAATTTTATTACGGTTCACTGAGCATCTTGTAGTAGTATCTTGATTTGGGCAACTGTGGTACGATGTTATATGACAAGAACTGATTGATCTCCCTCTTCCCCAACATGGAAAACTGACCCCAATTGAGGGGAGTCGTCCTCTGCCAAAGCTGTGGATAAAATGTATAAATAAGGTGGGGGGTGGGGGGTGGGGGAGAAGTATGGACCATGAGCATGAAGAAGGCACGCCAGCTCCTTGCTTGGGAAACAAGGTTTAAAAACCTGAGAATAGATGCCTTCCTTTGTCTTGGTGTTTATCCTTAGAATAATGTTCTAATAAACTGTTTGTTCTTTTGTGATTACCTATGCTCAGTATAATGCTTTCTAGGTCCACTGATATCTTGAGTTTGCTTTGTGGTTTCACGGTTGTTTTTTAGGGATGCATAGAATTCCATTATGTGAATATACCACAGTTTATTTATCCATTTTTCTACTGATGGCTACTTTAAAGATGAGTTTCTTTTTTGCAAATTTCATGAAATGACAACTACTGCACGTGATGTATTTGACACAGTTGGTTCGTTTTTAAAAGAGCAGAAGATCTCTTGGGAAAGGTTTGCAGTGTTTGCACAGATAATGAGCCAGCTATGCTAGGATGTCAATCTGGATTTCAAAGCTTGGTACTGAATGAGTCCCCAAAAGTCATCAGAACTGACTGTATGATTCATCAGCAAAGATTAGCAATGAAGATGCTGCCACAAGAGTTACAAGAAGTAATGAAAAGCATCATAAGTTCTGTCAATTTTGTAAAGGGGAACACTTTAAGCAATTGACTATTTTTGCAAATGTGCAATGAGTTGGATGCACCAAATAATGCTCCACTATTTCACACTGAAGTGAGAAGTTTGTGGAGAGGAAAAGTAAAACTTTTAAAACATGTTTTTGACCTTCATGATGAACTCAAAAGGTTTTTAATCAGAAAGCAAGACCACAGTTCTAAGCACTTCTCAGCGATAAAAGTGAACTACAGAAAATAGCTTACTCGGTTGACATTTTCACCATCTTGAATGAGTTAAATTTGTCACTGCAAGGACCAAATGCAGCATACCTCAATTTGTCTGAAAATATCCAATCATTCCAGATGAAACTTCAGCTTTGGCAAAAAAAAAAAAAAAGCCTGAAAATAAAATGTACAGGAAGCCCATTCACAGTCAAAGTTGAAGATGTTCCTGAGACAGCAAAAGAGGAGTTCACTGAACTTATTAACAGTGATGCAGTGAAAACTGATTTCTCTGCAATGCCAGTTACAAAAGTCTGGATCAAGTGTTTGCAGTCATATCCTGTTCTGTCTGAGACTGTGTTGTGCCTTCTTCCATTTCCAACAACATATCTTTGTGAAACAGGGTTTTCCAGCTTGTTGGTTATCAAGTCTAAATAAAGAAGTAGACTTGTTGCAGAAGATGATCTTTGTTGTGTTCTTGCAAAGACTGCCCTGAGAATTTCTGATCTGGTGAGAAAGAAGCTATCTCAACCTTTGCACTAACATTGCCTTTTTATGCATACAGTTGCAAAATGTAGCAATGTAGTTTACTGTCATTATATTAAGATTGTCACCTATGCTATACCATGCTTCAGGACAAAATTTCACTGATTTGTAATTAGGAATAAATATTTCACAATATATAATTACATATTGTTTTTGTGATTAATCACTATGCTTTCATTATGGTCAATTTGTAACAATTAAAATATATCCAGCAGATCAGATATTTACATTACGATTAATAGCAGTATCAAAATTAGTTATGAAGTAACGACGAAAATAATTGTATGGTTGGGGGTCACCACAACATGAGGAACTGTATTACAGGGATGCGGCATTAGGAAGGTTGAGAACCACTGATATAGGTCACCTTCTAGTGACGTAGCCAAGTGGCACACAACATAAAATATTTGAAATATAAATTGATGTTCTACTTAAAAAATCATTAGCATGAATACAAAAGCTCAGGAATTGCTGAAAATTAAGGTGAGATGATAGGGAGGCAGGGAAATTAGAGAACTATAATATAGCAAACTGAACTAAATTAAAGGGAATATTGACACATTTTGATAAACATAATGATACTGGAAACTTGAAATGAAAACTCAAATGGGTAGAGCAAGATGGCATCCAGGTAAGCAGTCCACATGGGGAGCTCAGTGGCAATCAGTGAACCCAGTGTCCATGAGGTTGAGTGGGGGGATTCTGGTAAGTGCAAAGACCTCCACAACAACCCAGAGTACTTCCTGTCAGGGCGGCTACCTTCCCCCACATCTGGCCTTGCTCCAAAGCCCCAGGGATTTGAGACCTGGCCCCAGGGGTTTCCCAGCCTGTGCCAGCCACGCTACTTCAGATGTCACTGCAGTCCCCACCTGCCCATCAATCGCCCCCCTCACCCCCCCACCCCCACCAGCCTGATCACTGTGCCAGGAGCTGGTCATCTGCCATACTGGGTCCCCCACAGCTGTGGTTGGACCACCACAGGCTACTGGCCACCTGCGGTGCTCTCCTTCCTCGCAAGGCTCCCCGTTCTGCATGTAATGGCAGAGAAAGGTCTGTATCTAAGGACATGTGTAGAACAAGCAGAAGATAAGCTACCACAAAAATAAATCTTCAGAATGCAGTTTGCAGCCAAGCAGGACATGAGGGAAGCATTATAGAAAAAGGATGAGAGCATAGAGGAGATAAATTCCATGCACCAAAGGGAAATACAAGAGTTAAGGGATGAGTACCAAAAGGAAATAAATATAAGAGTTGAGGGATGATGCTTTTTAACAAAATAAAAAAACAAGTTAACAAGCTTTGACAACAGATTAGGAGAAATTGAGAATCGTATAAGTGACCTTGAGGATAACCAGGAAGATTCCAACATACAGGAAAGATAGTCACAGAAGATAACTCATGAAACCCAAGAACACCTGAGAACAATGTTGGATCCTATGGAGAGGAACAGTATTAGAATAATTGGACGACTAGAAAAAGACATAACAAAGAAGTCAACATCAAAACTAGTGAGGGAATTGCTAGAGAAAAATTTTCCCCAGTTTAATGAATGAGAACCAAGCAACCATCCAGGAAGCAGAGAAGACACCAGCTAGACTGAATCCAAAGAAGAAGTAGACAAAGAATACAGTAATTAAACTAACCAATTTTAAGGAAAGGAGAAAATCATTAGATTTTCAGTCAGGGGGGAAAAGGTAGTCACCTATAAAGTTACCCAAATAAGAATATGCTCAGACATCAGCAGACACCATGAAGAAGAGTAGAGAGTAGAGTAACCTCTTCCAAAAGTTGAAAGAACACAATGCAAACCCAAGAATTTTCTATCCAGCCAAATTAACTATCAAGATAGATGGCAAAATAAGAGTCTTCCTAGAAAAGGAAATACTGAAAGAATAGGCTAAAAGAAACCCAGCTCTACAAAAAAAAATACCTTGCCAACCCAGTGTGTTCAGAAGAACAATACCCACAGAGCACAACTAGAAGATCACCACATAAAGCAACTCCCTCAGAGGTTATCACATTGAAAACAGCACCCAAGAAAACATAGCCTCAATGGTGAAAATAAAGCAAGAATGAATCACACACTTATTCACACAAGATAAGAAGGGAGGTATAAAAACACACAAAAAGTACAAGATGATATCACAGAGCCCACTGATGGGTATTGTGACTCTGAACATCAGTGGCCTGAACTCACCCATTGAAAGATAGAGACTAGAGGACTTTCTTAGAAAACACAATTTATCGATCTGATGCTTACAAGACACATCTCAACATTGTAGACAGAAACGGGCTGAGAATCAAAGACTGGAGAAAAATATACCAAGCAAATAGCAATTCAAAAACAAAAGTAGGGCTTTCAATCCTATTCTCTTAAAAAAAAAATTGATCTCAAGGTGAAAGCCATAATGAGGGGCACTATATAATGTTCAAGGGATCAGTAAACCAAAAACCAGTGAGCATAATAAACATTTATGCGTCCAATGAGGGATCTGTGAAATTCATCAATCAAACACTCCAAAAGATAAAAAAGGAATCACAGGCTTAACAATAATAGTAGGCAATTTTAATACACTGTAATACAATCTGAGAATATAGATAACAGGGAGAGAACCTTAATAAGTCAGCTACAAAACAAGACTCTACAATTAGGTGATGACCTAATAGACATTTTCAGATTTCTCCACCCAAAGGCAAAAACAGTTCACACCATTTTCAAGCCCACATGGCACACATTCAAAGATACACCCCATTCTGGGCAACAAGTCAAGCCTATGTAAATTCAAGCACCTAGAGATAACTCAGCCTTCCCTCTGGCAAACAATTGGAGAATGAATAACTCTCTATTAGAAAATGAGTGGGTATTGACCAAGATCAGAGATAAAATCAGTTAGTTTCTAGAAAACAATTAGAATGAGAACACGATGAACCAAAATCTTTGGGATACAGCTAGTGCATTTAAACTACATAGTGACAAATGCACACATGAAAAAGGAGGAGAGACCTATGATTGATATGCTGACACAGAACCTCTAACAATTAGAGTGGAGTCAACAGTATAAACCTATAAATAGCAAAAGAAAAGAAATAATAAAAATTAGGGCAGAAATAAATGAGTGGGAAACGCTCATTAGAAAACACCTGTGTACATCAAAAGACTTCGCAGAGAGAGTAATAAGAGAGCCCACAGACTGGGAAAACATCTTTAGCAATGACATCTCATACAAAGTTCTTATTACTAGCAGAGTCTATAACACTCTGCCAGCCTATAATAAGAATACCCCATTGAGAAGATGAGCAAAATATCTGAACAGAAGTTTCACAAGGGCGGAAATTCAAACGGCCAACAAGAATATGAGAAAATGTTCCCTATCATTAGCCATAATGGAAATGCAAATTAAAACAACTGTAAGACACCTCTGAACACCCTCAAAGATAGCCCAATTTTAACAAAACAAGAAGCAATAAGTGTTGGAGGTGGTGAGATAAGAACTCTCATTCACTGCTGGTGGTCCTGGTTATGAAATCGATCTGGTGATACGTAAAACAAATGGAAACTGAGCTACCATATGACCCCCAATCCCTCTACTGGACATAAAACCAAAAGTAAGAAACTGTCCATGACCACACCTCGGTGCACCAATGTTCATCGCAATGCAGTTCACAATCACAAAGAATTGGAAACAGCCTAAATTTCCATCAATGGACTAATGGAATAAAAACTCTGGTATAGACATACAATGGAGTAATATGCATCCCTAAAAGTCAACGAAGAATGCATGAAGCACATCGACCCATGGGAACAGTTGAGGATATTATGCTAAGCAAAGTAATTCAAGTACAAAAGGACAGGTATAACATGAGTCCACTGAGGTAAGCTCAAAAAGCATAAGGGGCATACTTTTGAGTTTATTGAGGTAAACTCTAAAAGCATAGCCACCAACTGTATACACTCCTGGGGCAGGGTCCAGGCCCCCTAGCAGGAGTCAGACCCAACCCAGGGAAGCATATGGCAGCCAACTAAAAAGGAGGAGAGAAAAAAGGGGTGTGGAGGATGTGGATAGTGGGGCGAAAGAAAAATACCCACACACAGGGAGGGTATTTTTCATGTCTGCACAGGAAAGGGAGAAAGGGACTAGACCTCCACCTGGTGTGCCACGGCTCAAGGACAACACACCAGCATGATGCAGCGAACTAACAGAAAGGTCGGTGGGGCCGGCTCCATTTGTAGCTATGTCAACTCCTTCCCCAGAAGAATGCACTACAGAGGACAGCACTGAAGATGCAGCCCAGGAAGAGTGGTGGGTCTGCCCAGAACACTCAGGAGTAAACTAAGATAGGGATAGAGAGAAGAGAGAACTGCAAAGCGGCCCACCAAGCCTGCTCAGAGCAGGCAGTGCACAGAGAAGACTGTGGGGCTGGCCACACCATGAAACACGACACCCTCACTGACTCACAAGGCTACAGGGAACAGCCCTGTATTAATGTATTAATTATTATGTATTATAATGTATTAATTATAATGGATTATAATTAATACATTATACTGTATTAATATGTAATAATACATATTAATTAAATACATTAAATAATATGTAATATATACTGTATAACGATAGGGATATCGTCTATGTACATATATTTAAATGTTAAGTATTAAGATAGCAGATGGACATTGGGTCTCTACTCAAGTACTCGCTCAATGAAAGAACACTTTGTTCTAATAACCCAGTATTCTGTGATGCTCACCTTCCTGACAAGATCGCTGAAATCAAAATGGTTACATAAGCAAATGTGGTGAAGAAAGCTATGGTGCCGGCTATTCAAAAATAGAGTCCGTGACCTTAAAGGCTTGAAGTTAAACAAGTGGTCATATAGCAGGGAAGCACCAAAGCCCACATGAGAGAAGCACACCAGCCTTTGTGAGCAGGAGGTGTCTACCTGATCAGGTAGCAGGCATCAGAAGATCCCAAACAAACAAATATATTGATGCAAATGATGGGGGTTAGAGTGGAGACCCAAAGCCCATCTGTAGATAACTGTAAATTCCCTCCCAAAGGGTCACAAGGAAAGAATGAGACAGCCAGGGTGCAGCACAGTTCTGACGGAACACACAACACTCCTCTGTTTCTTTATCAGTTCCTCCTCCCCACTATCAAGACCCCAGTTCTACCTTACAAATCTGGCTAGACCGGAGCATGTACACTTGTACTAATAAGAGCTCTCAACACAAGGAATCCAGGACAGATAAGCCCTCAGAAACAGCAATGGGAGTAGTGATACCACGAGGGTAGGGGGAAGATGAGGGGAGTAGGTGGAGAAACAGGAACTGACTACAATGACCGACATATAATTCCCCCACCCCTCAGGGGGATGAACAACAGTAACATGGGTGAAGAGAGACAGTGGGTGGTGTAAGATATGAAAATAATAATAATTTATAATTATCAGGGGTCCATGAGGTGGGGAGAAATGGTGTGGGAGAGATGGGGAAAAAGAGAAGCTGATATCAAGGGCTCAAACAGAAAGAAAGTATTTTGAAAATGATGATGGGAACAGATGTACAAATGTGCTAGATATAATTGATGTATGGATTGTTATAGGAGATGTTAGAGCAACAATGATTTATTAAAATTTCAGAAAGAAAGCTGTCCAATGAAAACCTAGTTTGTATACATTTTCATCACAAATAAAATGTAATATTAAAAAAATTTACTCAAATGTTCTAGTGTCATAGTTTAAAGATATAAGGTGATATAGGAGTAAAAGTATGAAAACTATAGGCTATTTCCCCCTTATTAATTGTGCCTACGGTTCTACTTTCCTATGGAATTCTGTTTAAGTTAAAGGAAGAAATATCCAATTATCTAAAATTTGGCTTTTTTTTTCAGACTTATCTGTCACAGTGGACTTGATGCTCTTTAACTAGTCAAAACAAAAATAAATTAGCAGTCTTTAAATTTTCATTAAAATGATTAATTATACATCACAGAATAGTTGGAGAAATAAGAAAAATAGACTTTTGGTAGAGAGTTCTAAAGCGATTCTAAAACACAAGCCACAGTACTGATCTGCCAAGAGAATGAACTCTCCTGCCAGAAGTGGAGGCTGCCAACCTAAAATCAGACTTGAGAACCATGCCACAACTGCCATCATCAAAATTATCAAACTTGGGTACCCATGTTCTCCCTGTGGTCCAACTTAATTAATTTTCAAATCAATATCTCACATGATTTTCCTAAACTATGTCACATCTGGAATTGTGATTACAAATAGCTGTGAGAAGTGATATTTGTTTTCTCCCTGCTAGTTTCTGGAATTTAAGGCTGGCTTGAGTGAAGTGAACCAACCTCCCCAAGGTTTAAGTCACACTATTTCTCTCTCTCCCCAATCATTTCATCTCCTCTCCCCTCCCCTTTCCTCCCTGCCCTTCTCCTCACTTCCTCCCCTCCTGCACCCAAGGGAGAAGAAGGAAAACTGTGAAACTCTGGAGCGGCAATGGGTCATAGCTTTTGATCCAATGTGACTGAAAGAGTACATAGCAGAATATAGATTTTACAACACTATGATGCATAATAGCAACTCTTCATTTAACTTTCAGGAAAATGAAGAAGAATAAGCATTGGCCTAATTGTCCTCAAGTACCCCAAAGTAAAGTGTCATTGGCAATTATAGTTGCTTTATCAGTGAAATGTTTTCAAATTGGAAAAAAATTGAGACTATTTGAAAAACAATAGGAGAGAGAACCTTATTAACAACCTTTGATTTGCAGATGACACAACCTTGCCTGCAGAAAGTGAGGAGGATTTGAAGCACCTGTATTAATGAAGATCAAGGAGTTCAGCTTTCAGTATAGATTACAACTCAGTGTTAAAAAAAACAAAAACAAAAACATAATGTCCTCACAACTGGACCCATTGACAGCATCATGACAAAGGGGCATTGTGAAAATTTGGTGCCCAAGACATTTTAAATATTGCAGAAAAAGGATATCACTTTGAAGGTGCACCTGACACAGATCAGGGTACTTTCAATCGCAGCTGTTGTCATTGCAACAGATTATTAAACCCAGCAGAGAAGTAGAGGCTGGTGGGAGGGACAGTTGGTTTCAGAAAGATTGTACAGGTAGTTGGAGAGTGGGGGCATGTCGGGTGTCTGCCTTGTGGCAAGTAGCCTTGCGCTGATGTGCAGTTGAATTCCCCTACTTGATCATGAGATGGAGGGAAAATATCACAATGTCCTAAGTCTTATTTTTAAGATGCCTGATATATGAATGGATTCGGGGCTTGCTTTTAATTCTAGCTGCAATCTAAGAACAAATAGTTTTTATGATATGGCCATACTTGATATTCACTGTCATGAAGGGATCACTGAAGAAATGGGTGCTATCACAAAGTGTGGTGAAGAAATTAGACAGTACCCAGCTCTCAGAAAGAATAGTATCTGGAGTCTTGAAGGATTGTGTTACAACAAGCAGCCTTCTAAGCGAGGCATCAACTAAGTCCACGTGAAAGAACATCAGCCTGTGTGATCTAAGGACTGCAAATAATAAAATCAAAATTCAAAGGAATGAATGGTATCTGTTTCAGTTCTGAGCACCTTGTACGCAGGAGGATATGGAGACATTTGGAGGCGCAAATCCTTGGGCAGGGTCCCCACATGGATTAAGCCTCTGGTGAACACCCTGTGACCATAGATGACTGTGAGCAGCCTTTTAACAGACAGAGAGTATTGTAAAGTCAATTAAGGCAGATGTAGTTAGGTTAAAATGTAACACTTATAATTTGATCACACTTTTGACCCACTTTAAAGTTGTTTCACTTTTTAATATTTTCTGCTTTCTTAGTGATGGAGGTTTTTCTCTGTTATGTCATCGTTGTTTGTTTGTTTCCTGTTTGTGTTCTGTCTGATTTTCTGTTCATGAAATTCAGGATAGGTAAATATGTGTAGTCATTAACAGGGTTAAAAATTACCTATTGGCAAGGCAAGGGAGGTTGAGGGAAATGAGGAACTAACAATAATGAGTATGAGAAGAGAATCTTCTGAAGTTGATTGTGGTGATAGTGCACAATTATTCATAGGATTGAACGATTGAATTGTACGATAGGGGAAATATGTGTCACTAAAACTATTTTAAAAAATACTATTTTGACAGTCATATAAAAATTTGTTTTAGGCTGTATTTTAGTTCTAATTGCTTTTGTTTCTGCTTTTAGAAGCTTAGTAACTACTCAATATGATGAAAATATTGTGGTACAAATATAATAAATTAAAATCAGTTTACAACTTTTGTTTAAATTAGCCTTACCAACTTTTGTAAAATATTATTTTGGCTTAGGCATATTACTTAAAAGCAATGTATTGTTGGTATTCTTTATTTTTTAAATATATGTAAATGTATCTTAGTTAATTTTAAAAGGTAACTTGAATGCATTTGTATGGCCATGAAATATTAGTTAAGGCCTCATTTGTTTTAAATTGGAAAAGTATTCTTGCACATATCATATACCACCTATCGGAATAGTTCATTGTACAAATCTGTGGTATTTACTAAAAGTTACATAAGAAAAAAGCATATATATGAAACAGTAGTTGCTTTGACTGACATTCCAGACTTCCATTGCAATCAGTGTCAATTTCAAGAAGGGGGCATGGTACACAGAGAGTAGGCAAATGAGCCAAATCAACTGATCCAAACACACATACAGTTTCACAAAAACACTTCAACAATGATTATGGAATTATCATCTCTACAACTTCTTGAGCAGTCAAATATGCTTAGACATATATACTATAGATATAGTTGTAGATACATAATTGATATTTATATAGATGGAGTAATTATATGCCAAGATTTTCTAAAACAAAAATAAATATTTAAGAGCTTCTTTTGAATAAAACTGCTAAACGTTAGAATTTCAAAATCTTTTGACATCTAGTAATTATGCAAAAAAGTTAAAAATATCTCTATGGATCCTTACTTTCTTTAAAACAAAAATGAGCTAAATAAGCAAAGCTTTAGACAACATGTTCAATATAGATTAAAAACTAGTGTGGTTATTTCTTAAGTTTATAGTATATATATATATAACATAAATATAAATCTTTATGCTTTATTATAAGTGTATTAAAAAACTTTCCATATAAGACTGGTTAACAGGACAAAGTCTATCATTTCTTTCTTGAAGAAGGGATTGTCTGTTCTTAAGATAAAAAGTCTCAAAATCTCACTTATTAAACATAAATAAGTAAATAGCATTAAGCGGTGTGAAACTAGTCCAACCATAAATAATAACACATATGTTAATTTTTTCCATGAAAGGGGAGAAAGAAATTCCAGCCGACACAGAAATTATGTTTAAAATACAAACATTGACTGAGAGTTATAGGGATTAAAAATAAATACAATAATAGCACTAAAAAATGTCCAGACAGGAAAGGGAGTGGGTTGTCTGAAATGACATAGATGTCTGAGAAGAAGCTGCAAGTTTTTCATTATCACAGGATCTTACACAGCCAACACATGCATCTCATCATGGCTAGTACCAAACACACACGCACACACGCACAAAACAACAATAAAACACACATTTCTGTAAATATAGATGAGGTAGCATCTCTCACGCTATATAGTTGTATACACAAAAGAGTTATACTTTTGAAATTGCACCTATAACATCCTTAGAGGTCTGAAAATAGAGAAGATATATTTATTGTACAAATATGCTTTTTATTTTGTTAAGGTAAGAATTCTTTAAAATGGCATTAAACAAAACATTGAGATTATGGGATGTAATGATATGTAGCTTTGCATTGAGGAAGTAAGGGTAAGAACGAGTATCCCATGTTTAAGTGAATATCAATTCTGATTGACTATGCTACCTGGAAAATATATTTGGGGTACTTTATAACATTTTTTCCCATGTCTGGTAATGAATTCCTTGGAAATTCAAGTGGCACGTGGTCTTTATCTCAATAAGAAAAGATTTACGCTTGCATACTTATTATCTTTGCATTCAAATAAATCATGCATTGTTACTTTGACAAATACATATTACTGCTATTTTAGTATTTTTAAAAATAATTTTATTGGGGGCTCATGCAATTCTTATCACAATCCATACATACATCGATTGTGTCAAGCACATTTGTACATTTGTTGCCATCATCATTCTCAAAACATTTGCTTTCTACTTGAGCCCTTAATATCAGCTCCTCATTTTCCCCCTCCCTCCGTTCCCCCTCCTTCATGAACGCTTGATAATTTATAAATTATTATGATTTTGTCATATCTTATACTGTGCAACATCTCCCTTCACCCACTTTCCTGTTGTCCACCCCCCAGGGAGGAGGTTATATGTAGATCCTTGTAATTGGTTCCCCCTTTCTACCCCACCCTCCCTTCACCCTCCCGGTATCGCCCCTCTCACCACTGGTCCTGAAGGGATCATTCATCCTGGATTCCCTTTGTTTCCAGTTCCTATCTGTACCAGTGTCCATCCTCTGGTCTAGCCAGATTTGTAAGGTAGAATTGGGATCATGATGGTGGGGGGAGGAATCATTTAAGAGAGTTAATAAGTCAAGTCCAGCTTATGGTGACTATGATGTTTTGCAAAGTAGGACTTCTCTGTGTGGGTTTCCATAGATGTGACTTCTAGGAAGCAGATGACCAAATCCGGCTTCTGAGCGGCTTCTGGGCTAGTTCAAACCACTAACCCTTCATTTAGTGGCCTGTTTGTAACACCCAGGACCTTCTTTTTTTGCTGTTGTTTTCTTTCTTTCTTTCTTTTTTTCCCCCATCATTTTATTAGGGGCTCATACAACTCTTATCACAATCCATACATACATCAATTGTGTAAAACACATTTGAACATTCATTGCCCTCATCATTCTCAAAACATTTCCTCTCCACTTAAGCCCCCACCCAGAGCCTTCTTAAGTTAGAGTACTGATAGATACACAAAGGGCTTGCAATTAACAGCTGATGAAACAGATCTACTTAACTTAGGATCTCCTTTATGGAGTTAAAGTTACACTCATCTCACCCTTAATATTATGGAGTATTTTGCTTACTCACGTTCTGCTATCAGTTACTTAAAGGCACTCCTCAGGAAGTGTTGGCTAATATAGCCTGAATGTGGGTTGGGGGAACATAGGAGTGGAACACTGAGGAATTTTGAAATGAAAGAATATAGGAGATGGAAGAAAAGGAGATGTGTACTTGCATATAGAAAACTTCAGATTTCAAAATTTGTTTTCCCTTTAGGATTGCCAATCACTATTTTCCATTAACTTTAATTCTGAAGTCTCAAAAAATATTCTTATGAATGCTATATATCTTAAAGCAGCAAGCAAATCATCAAGCTAGATATCTTACAACAGCAAGCAAAAGAAAATTTGTGAATGCATAGCCTATTGTAATATAATTTGAATAATATCATGCCATGGAAATTTGTTATGTTTAACCTCTGTGTTAACAGAATTAGACTCATATATTTCCCACATAACTATAAGGATGACCATTTCACACACAAAAAATGAGTATACTCCTTTTAATTTTTAAAAATTGATCTCCCGAGACCCATGGAAGCAACCTGGATTCCATAGATTTACCTTGTAGAATGAGGGAGAATAACATTGACAAGCAATAGCTCTGGATCTTATGTTCTCACAATTTTCTGAGATGTAATTTGTCTATTATAGAAAAGATAAATTATTTACAATTGGTGGTGTTTAGTATATTTGCAGGATTGTTAAGTCTTTACAGTAATTTAAGAATAGGCATAATTCTTTTTATTTCCTTTTTGCAATTATTACATCATGAATTGTATTAGCTCTTTTAAACAAATATCAATATGATTGGTTAAATCAAGGGCTAGCACAATCAGTAGAATCAGTAGACTCTACTCTTATTTCTCTAGGAATAAATTGTGATGTATGTGTCCATATGTGGACTTTCTAACACATAGTCTGTGCTTCCATAGATGCACTTGTGATGTCATGTCATGTGACTCATTTGTGACTTCACGTGACTCAGAATCACTCGTGTGTTTCTCTAATAGAGATAAAAGCCTTCTGTTTTGTATGTCAAAGTTCTCTTGTACTTTTTCATATCATTCTTACAGACAAGGATACTGAAATAATCACAAATAGAATATTGCTTTAATAAATAGAAACCTATAATAAATAGGTTATTATAAATGTTTGCCTAAAACTCCTGTTAATTGGTTTTGAAGGAATACACCTTCGACAGTACTCTTTGAAATTGAGAAAAGTATTACATGTATGCAAAGAGAATTCAAAAAGTCCCCTTTCACCACACATATGCTGACAATGACTTATTGGCTTTCATTCATTTATCCACAACCTTTTTACAAAACCTGAAGAAAAGCCCAAGCAAAAGCTCTGGCAGGGGGCAGGGGTGGGGTGGAACTGCAAAGGAATGACTTAACACAAATCATGCAATTAACTCTTACAACCGCCAGACTTGTAGGCATAGCCCAATGAGTCCCTAGGGCAATAAGACCTGATTTTTACGGAGGCTGTTGAAGTAACACGAGGAATAGACAGTAGAAACCTCTACTTCAACATGAACACTCATATGTTTAACAAAGTCAGAGAATTAAATCAAAGCTTTAATTTCATTATTTCACATTTGCCCCCTTTTACAGTGGTTATAGGGAATTATAATTTCCTTTCTGTTTTTTAAAGCAATGCATTTATATTAAAAAAGAAAACAGGGAGAGGTGTGGAAGGTTAGATTTTTTTCCTCCCTTTGGTGCCACCGTTTCGTTGCAACTCAGGGACTATAGAAAAAGACGACAGCTGCTACCGTTTCATTGAATCAGGGGCTCTGACGCTCAGCCACAGAACATGTGTTCTGTGTTTCATTTGAAAATGTGCCCCCGTAAAATCGTGTTCCTCTGCCAGTCCAAATGTACGAACGTCAGCACGATTGTGGATTCGTTCAAACCTTGACGCTGAAGCAAGGGCTAGAAATGAGAAGATGATCAAGCCACAACACAACTAATCCTGAATGATGCCAATTGTGATATGGCTAACCGAGATGCCACAATTGGTATTGACTTTAGAAAGTGCCAAGAAGATGAGAAATTCCAGACGACGGCTTCATGGAGATAGTTCTCACAGGCTGGATCTCATAAACGAATTTGGATAGTTTTAATGGCCTAAAAATTGGAAATGGGAGCTTTTATGCCCCAATTTAGTGAGAAATTCAGAGAGAATCAAGAGATTATTAAAATACGTTCATTTAAAAATTTTTAAATTTAGCCTTTAGGATTCCCAAAAATGAATTGGAAGAAATAATTCATTTCTAATAAGAGATGATGTGTGATTTGGGGAATACATATTGATTATAAGATTGTAAGAATTAAGAATTTCCAAGATACAGAACACTTACAGAAGATGAAATGAAAGAGAACTAAACTATTTTCTGACTGGCTACAAAAGCCAAATAAGACATAGCAATGTATATAATTACATGAACTGTGATTGGCCAGGAGGGGGTAGTGGTGGTAAAAAGTTGTGGTAGGAAATGAGAGGGAAATGCAAGAGTGCTACCAAAACAAAGATTATCTGTTTGGCTTCCTGAAAATTTTGGACTTATTTCCCAAATGTGAAAAGAATTGTGATGAGTGGAAATTATATTATCTGAACTTTATTTTATGAACATAGTTTTGTTGTGTAATGAAGAGACAAAAGATGGACAATATTGCAACAAAGTGTAACATTCACAATTATAAGTATCACTATTAATTACCACAGCAATTTGAATCACTTTGGCAAAATATCCATTATAAAAATTCTCAAGTTTTTAAAATCCAAATGTTACCAAAGGTATAGTTAGAAGAAGAATGCATATAAGATAGAGTTTTAAATGAAGCAGGAATTAGTGGAATAACTATACGATTTTAAATCAGTTTTTAGCAATTATTTTAAAAACACAGTCTGTATCAAGGAAGACACGTGAAAAACAAATGAGCAACTGTAGTAGTCACCTAATCTGGTGTCAATTTAAGGATTAAAAGTGTAGGGGTGGAGTCTAGGCTGACAATCTGGAGATAGTAAAGGAGACTTCTGTGTGGGCATGGCCTTCTCCTGAGAATTCTGGGAAATCTGATACTTCCTCCTTGGAGGCAGAAGACACTTCTCTCTCTGCTGCTCTCTGAGAGACCTTACAGAAGACAAGCCACATGGATGCAACCAGACCTCTGAAGCCGGAGAAGCCACAGAGAGACCCCGGCCAGTGCTGAGATGCTTACACCACTGGACCCAACGACTTTCTACCCACTGGTCTGTGATCTTCTACATTCGGGATCATTGCCTGTGTTTCGTGAGTCTGAAGAGGACTTTATTGATTGGTATCGTACATATGGGTTAATATCAGACTTATGGACTTGATCTGGACTGGGCTGGGATGTTTTCTCAATGTTCGATTCCTCTTGTATGTAAATCTCTTTCTTATACACATATGTGTGTGCACGGATTTGTTTCTCTAGTCGACCCAAACTAACACAGCAACTGATGTTATTAACTGATGTTAAACACTAATATAATTGCAGTTCAATTAGAATGTGCTGCACTGTACCATAATCAGACCGTACAACAAAATGAATATCCCAAGTTGTTGTTGTTGTTGTTTTTAGGTTCCAGCGAGTGTGTTTCTACCCATAGAGTTAACAGAAGGAAACGCTGCCCAGTCCTATGCCATCCTTAAGATTAATCATTCCTACGCCGGCGCCTATTATAGTAGCCAGTGTGCCAATTCATCTTGTTTTCTCTGGCCCTCCACTTTATCAAGTGTGATGTCCTTGATACTACAAGTAGGATGGATACAGATTTTTTATTATTATCTAACTATAGTATAAGTAATAACAGGAAATATATAGTGGTTATATAGTGGTACTCATTGGGCTGTTAATTGAGAGGTCAGCAGTTGGCAACCACAAGCTACTCCTAGGGAGAAAGATCAGGTTTTCTACTCCTGTAAAGAATCCCCACCATGGAAGGGAGCACCACAGAGGATGGAAGTAAATCGTCCA
>NW_022103911.1:4317275-4323387 GCF_000313985.2 Echinops telfairi | reverse complement strand
CTAAAAGCTTTTCTGACACCACAAAATATTTTCCTGCAAGGAATTTGTTACAGTGTCTAAGGAATGAAAAGTGGAGATTACACTCAATTTATTATGGAAGTAGGTTTTATGACTGCTTCATGTATTGCTACATATTTTCCAGTAACAGAAGATACTAATTTAAGAATTAAATAGTTGGTTTTGTTTTGAGATGGGTTCCATTGTAATTTATAATATATTCATCAGCTTAAGTACAAAGAAGACACATTGAAACAAAAACAAACACCCTCCTTGCTATCAACTTAATTCCAACTCAAAGCAATCCTATAGGAAAGGGCTGAACTGTCCCTGTGGTTTTCTGGACCGGTAGCTCTTTACGGGAGTAGAAAAGTTCATCTTTCTCCCATGAAGTGGCTGGTGGTTTCAAACTGTTGACATTGAGATGATCAGCCCAATGCATAACCACTACACCACCAGGGCTCCATAAAGAGACATATAGTCAATAGCTATTACAATCCCTGAAACTTCATGATATTATCCAATTAATTTGATATACTTCAATGACTGAAATGACTTAGGTTATTTTAAAGCAGTGAGTTATAAAAAAGCAACCACCAGATAGAAGAAACATTGTTGAGGTAGAAATTCATGGATAAGGGAGAATGATTTAAAGTTATCGAGGTTGCTAAGATTTAATGATGAAAGTAACATGGTTACACCGAAATGTCAGAGATAGCAGTCTAGCAGCAGTTTGAAGGGTAGATGGGAATGGGGAAAGAATACTCTGATTCCAGGAACGATGATTAGTAAGTAATATGAAAACAGATGAACTATTATAGAATCATAGACATATTAACTATGAAGATGATAGAGAGAAATGAAAAAGGATTTTAAAATGTTTAGATGATTTGGAATTTGTTGAGAAAGATACATTACTAAGGTACTAACTGCATAAATGGTAGCGCAATTAACCAAGTGGGACACAGAAGGAGAGGAGCAGTCTTGAGCAGAACTTGTTCACATAAATTTAGGATAGAAAATAAGGAGGATATTCCTTTCATACATTTACTGATAGCAAAAATTAAAATATAAATTTAAAAGCAACAAGAAAAAAGGTGACGTGGAAGCTAGTCACCAGTGCCACCGTGATAAAACCACTTGGCTGTCTGTGCATCTTATACTAGTGTCTTGTGTGTTACTGTGAAGCTGGGAGTTCTGATTCCAGCATTTCAGACACCCAGCGGGTCACCCAGGGTAAACTGTTTCTAACTGAGCTTCAAGATTAAAAACGGACTATGAAGGAATAATTTCTGAGGGATTCTCTATTAAAAGCCTTGTGAGTTGCAAAGAAACACTGTTTGGTATAGTGCCAGAAGATAAGCCCCTCAGTTAGAAAGCCACTCAACATACAACTGGGGAAGAGATGCTCACTCACAGTAGAGTTAACCCTCATGGCAAAATGGAGTACAGGTTTTTGAATGTTTACCTGCTGAGGGGGTAAAATCAAATCACAAATCAAAAGAAGAAGAACTATTTGAGAACATCCGTGAGTAACTGGAATGTGACATGTACAACGTTTGAATCTGGAAAACTAGAAGTCATCAGAGATGGAATGGAACACATAAGCGTAGGCATGACAGGCATGCTATTGGTAGGGGCCTTGGAGTACGTTCCAACTCAGAGCAGTCCCTCTACAAAGAATCAAAGACCACCTGCCCTGTGGTGTTCTGGGCCATACTTATAACCATTGCTACTTTAAAGCCTATTATTACAGCCATGGTGTTAGCAAGAAGCAGCCAAGCATTTGTGATAAGATTAGGGTTCCGTTGTTGTTGTTGTTGTTGTTGTTAAGATCTGGGAAGTTAATTCCTACTAATAGTAGCCAATCAACTCAGAAGAAAACACTGCCCTGTCCTGCTCCGTTTTGACCATTGTTAGGGTTGAGTCCTTTGTTGTAGCCACTGTGTGATTTCATCTCACCAGAGGTCTTCCACTTTTTTAATGTCCATCTACTATATCAAGCATGATGTACTTTTTCGGGAATGGCTCTCTCATGATAACATGTCGAAAGGATGAGATGAAATCTCCCCAGCCTTGCTTCTGGGGAGCATTCTGCCTATGTTTCTTCCAAGAGAGGGTTGTTTGTGCTGTTGGTAGTCCATGGTACTTTCAGTATTCTTCCCCAGCCCCATCAGTTAATTGTATCCATGCTTCAGTTTTCCTTATTCAATGTTCAACTTTCATGTGCATATCAAGGAATGACAAGACCATGGCTTGGATTAGGCCTATCCTACTCCTCAAAGTGATATCCTTGCTTTCAACACTTAAAGGATGTCTTATGCAGAACATTCCCACAAAGTAATGTGTCATTGGATCTCTCCATTGTTGCTTCAATGAGAGTTGATTGTGGATCCAGCAAGAGGAAATTCTTCACAACTTCCATCTTTTTGGTTGATGCTACCTATTGGTCTAGGTGTGAGGATATATTTTATCTTTATCTTAAACTGTAAACTACATTGAAGGCTGCAATCCTTGATCTTCAACAAGTGCTTCAAGTCCTCCTCCTTTTCAGCAGACAAGGTTGTTCCAGCTGCATACCACAGGTTATTAATAGGTCTTCCTTTTGCTGCATTCTTCTTCATATAGTCCTGCTTCTCTGATTATTTGCTTAGCAGAGATATTGAACAAATATGGGGAGAAAATACAACCCTGAGACACACTAGGCCTGATTTTAAATCATGGAGTATCCCCTTATTCTTTTCACCCAACTACCTCTTGATCCATGTTCAGGTTCCCCATGAGCACAATGAAGTGTTCTGGAATTCCCATTCTCCTCAAGGCTATTCATCGTTTGTTATGATCCATACACTCAAATTACATTGCATAGGAAATAAAACACAACTGACCATTCTTCTAATATTAGCTTCTTTGAGCCAAGATCCATTGGACATCAATAATCATATCCCTTACTCCATGTCCTCTGAATCCTGCATGAACCTGGCAGCTCCCTGATAATACATTGCTGCAACTGTTGTTGGATGATCTTCAGCTACATTTTATTTGCATATGATATTAATTATTATGCTCTATAATTTGAACACTTCTTGGGTCACCTTTATTTGGACTGGGTATAAATATGAATCTCTTTCAGTCAATTAGCTATCTTCCAAAGTTCTTGGAATAAACAAGTGAGTACTTCCAGTGCTTAATTAGCTTGTTGAAAGATTTCAATTAGCATTTCATAAATTCCTGGGACCCTTGCTTTTTGCTAATGCCTTCTGAGGAGCTTACACTTCTTCATCAGTACCATCAATTCTTGATCATATTCTCCTTCTTGAAATATCTGAATGTCAGCTGGTAATTTTTAGTGCAGTGATTTTGTATTTTATTTCCATCTTCTTTTTATGCTTCCTGCATCCTTCTGTATTTCATGAAAATCTGATCCAGGAGACCCCCCTAAAGTGTTAAAGAGCAAAGGTGCCCCTGACTGAGGCGCCCCTGACCCAAGCCATGCTGCTTTTAACAGACACATATGCATGTGAAAGTTGGAGAACAAATGACAGAGATTTCAGAGGAATCCATTTATGTCAATTATGGCTTGAGGGGATAATATTGGAAGTATTTGTCAAAAGAAAAATATGAACAACAAAATAGCAAATACATGTATCTTAGAGGAAGTAGTCAGAGACTCTTTAGAAATGGGGATCACAAGACTTCATCTCACAAACTTTGGATCAGTCTCTGTAGGACAGCAGTTCTCAGCCTGTGGGTCACAAACCCTTTGGGCGTCAAATGACCCTTTCACGGGGGTCACCTAAGACCACCAGAAAACACATATTTCCGATGGCCTTATGAACGGAGACACTGCTCCTCTATTCATCTCCAGCCAGGTCCACCCACATGCAGATATGCCCACATACGAGTACCCAATGTGATGACATCACTGCACCAACCCAATCACATATACCCCATACAAATACAGGTGTATGTGACAGGGTTGGTGTCATACTGTACTTATGTGTATCAGTCACACGTGTGTAGAGAGAAGCTCCTGTGTAGAAAGCAGCTGCTGTGTTGAAAGCAGCAGTATTGGAGGAAAATGACACTTCATTAATTATAATTACTGGGTAAGTGTAAAATCATGTATTGTAAAATCATCAACTACAACAATATATATATATCATGGGAACTTAATTTGAATGCTGATTGGTCTTTTTATATTTAGCTGTGGTTGATGTGAATACTTTCCCCTTGTGATAGTAACAGGTGTGCAAATAAAACAACACAGAGAATTTTTAATCATAGGAAACTTTAATGAACTATATTGACTGAACTATGCCATGTATCATCTTTTGTATTATTAAAGCTATTGTTGTACATTATTTTCATTAACAAGCCATCCCATGACAATGGATTATGTAGAGAACAACATTAAGAAAGGAAAATATAGTGAGAATTTTTTATAGTATGGTTTCACCTCAATAATTACAGCAGGAATTGAGAAACTGCAATGCATTATTTGTTGTGAAGTTCTTACATCCGAATCTATGAAGCTGAACAAATTAAATCTCCATTTTCATAGCAACCATCTGAGCTTTGCCGACAAGGATATCAACTATTTTAGAAGCAAAGCTGATGGACTCAAGAAAGCCAGACTTGACACTGGTGGCAATTACCACAAACAAAACATAGCAGCCATTGAAGCTTCATATTTTGTCACACTCAGAATCGCCAGAGCTATGAAACCCACACCATTACTGAGGATTTACTGTTGCCAGTGGCCAAAGACATTGTTTGAGTTATGATCGGAGACTAATTTGTTATGAAGTTGAGCGCAATTTACTTATCTAATGACACTGTCCACAGATATTCTTGATCAGGTAATCCAAGAAATTAAATCTGCTCCACTTCCAATATTTAGCATTCAGCTTGATGAATCTACAGACGTTGCAAACTGTTCACAGTTACTGGTTTACGTGAGATATATTCATGATGGCGACTTTAAAGATTAGTTTCTTTTGTGCAAGCCTCTTGAACTAACAACTACTGCACATGATGTATTTGACACAGTTGGGTCATTTCTGAAAAAGCACAAGATCTTTTGGGAAAAGGTTTGTGGAGTTTGCACAGGTGGTGCTCCAGCTATGCTAGGATGTTGTTCTGGGTTTCTATGCTTGGTACTGAGTGAGTCACCAAAATTCATCAGAACTCATTCTATGATTCATCAGCAAAGATTAGCAATGAAGACGCTGCCACAAGAGTCACAAGAAGTAATGAAAAGCGTCATACGTTCTGTCAATTTTGTACAGGGGAGCACTTTAAACAGTCGACTCTTTTCACAACTGTGCAATGAATTGGATGTGCCGAACAATGCTCCTCTATTTCACACTGAAGTGAGAAGGTTGTGGAGAGGAAACGTTTTAAAACATGTTTTTGACATTCATGATGAACTCAAAGCGTTTTAATCAGAAAGCAAGACCACAGTTCTAAGCACTTTTCAGCGATAAAAGTGAACTGCAGAAAATAGCTTACTTGGTTGACATATTTGCCATCTTGAATGAGTTCAATTTGTCACTGCAAGAACCAAATGCAACATGCCTCGATTTGTCTGAAAAGATCAGATCATTCCAAATGAAACTTCAGCTTCAGCAACAACAAAAAAAGAATGCCTGAAAATAAAATGTACATGTTGCCTACTGTATCTGCTTTCTTTGAGGAACATGACATTGAACCAGATAAGAGGATTACGATGACACTTTCTATGAAAATACACTTGCACACGCTTGCAGATGAAATTTCATCATACTTTCCAATCTGGCTCCCCATTGGCCCTTGCCAGAAGCCCATTCACAGTCATTGAAGATGTTCCTGAGACAGCACAAGAGGAGTTCACTGAACGTCTTAACAGTGATGCAGCCAGAACTGATTTCTCTACAATGCCAGTTACAAAATTCTGGATCAAGTGTTTGCAGTCATGTCCTGTTCTGTCTGAGACTGTGTTGTACCACTTCTTCCATTTCCAACAACATATCTTTGTGAAACAGGGTTTTCCAGCTTGCTGGTTATCAAGTCTTAATACAGAATTAGACTTGTTGTGGAAGATGATCTTCGTTGTGCTCTTGCAAAGACTGCC
>NW_022103911.1:4315101-4317105 GCF_000313985.2 Echinops telfairi | reverse complement strand
AATATTTCACAATATATTATTACATATTGTTTTTTATTAATCACTATGCTTTCATTATGTGCAATCTGTAACAGTTAAAATACATCTTGCATATCAGATATTTACATTACGATTCATAACAGTAACACAATTATAGTTATGAAGTAGCAACAAAAATAATTTTATGGTTGAGTGCCACCGCAGCATGAGGAACTGTATTAAAGGGTTGCGGCATTATGGAGGTAATGTAAATGGTCAGTAAAACAGGGGAAGCCCTTTGCTTTATGGGTTTGTACTGTGGCTGCAACAATGGGCTCAAACATTGCAACAGTTGCAAAGCTGTTGTAGGACCAGACTCGGTTTCATTCTGATGGGCTTAGAGTCAAATGAATACCCAGCACCAACAGCTACATCAATGCTAATAGAAAGGATTGCATCACTTAAAGGGAAATGTGAAAACACTTTGAAAATGTTTGGGGGCCAGCACTCCCAACTGCTGTGAAAAGGGTTGCATTAGGAATCCTGGACAGAGTTGGAACGAAAGTTAGAATTATGAAAAAGACCGGACATGGTGGTCAAGGAGTGACCTGCTGACCACCCCGCCACCAATAGGCCTTTGGTGACCCATTAGTCTAGAAAGAAGTAAACTCTATGGCTCAAATTTCACCCAGCCTATGCACAGTTTACAGGAGCCCTGCTGGCATAGTGTTTACAAATCGGTTTATTAAACACAAAGGCCAAAACTAAAATACCAAACTCACTGCCATCAAGTCAATGCCAACTCCTAGTGATCCTGAAGGACAGGCTACAATTGCCCTGTGATTTTCTGAAACTGTAATTCTTTACACGAGTAAAAGTCTCTTTCTCCAGCGGAGTGCCTAGTGGCTTCAAACTAGTGACCTTGAAGTTAGCAGGCCAAGGATTACAAATTACACTACCATATGAAGCAGGGACCCAATAGAAAGGTCCGCAGGGCTAGCCCAAATCCCAACGCCATAGACAACACCCCTCCCCTCCACCACCACCTTTCCTCTCCGGGAGGAATGCACTAAGTGGACAGCACTGAAGCTACAGCTCAGGGAGGGGGACATGTCTGATCCGAGCACACAGGAGCAAACAAAGAGGGGAGGAGAGAGAGTGGAACACACCCTGACCCACTAAACCCAAGGATGATATTCCTGATAAGAGCACCCAGTACACATAGGGATGGCACCACCATGAGACAAGACATCCCTCACTGACCCCTAATGCGATGAGGGACAACACTGGAGTGTGAGGGACAACAGAGTGTGAGAACTGTGCCAGATCTGACCCCAACACATTGGGGTGGAACACTAAGAGTGTGCAACAGAACAACAAGGCAAGCAAAGCATTGAAGTCCCTGGGGAATAACAAAAATAGATTTGGGGATCAGGGCAGGCACCCCAGAAGACTTAACCAGAAAACACGCATAAAGTCAACAAACAGACCTGGAACTAGTTATAGGTTTTTCTCTCTTTTTTTGCCATTCATTTTTGTTGTTTGGTTTTTTGGCTTTCTTTTGTTGTTTTTGCTCTGCCTTGTTTTTGTCCTTATTATTGTCTCTGCATGTCTATCTAGATAAGATAGATGGGATAAACAATCCTGGGGAGAAAACAATGGACTGATGGTTCCAGGGAGGGCACTGGAGAGGGGGAGGTGTAGCAAAGGAAGTGGGGGTTACCAAACCCAGGGACAAGGGAACAAAAAATGATCTAAAATTGATGCTCACCTTCCTGACCCAATCGCTGAAGACAAAGCAGGTGCATACACAAACGTGGTGAAGAAAGCTGATGGTGCCTGGCTATCAAAAGATATAGTGTCTTGGGTCTTAAAGGCTTGAAGACAAACAAACAGTCATGTAGCTGAGAAGCAACAAAGTCCACATGGAAGAAGCACACCAGCCTGTGTGATCATGAGATGTCAAAGGGATCAGGTGTCAGGCATAGAAGAACAAAAATCTTATCAATGTGAATGAGGGGGAATGTGGAGTAGAGACCAAAGCCT
>NW_022103911.1:4311861-4314136 GCF_000313985.2 Echinops telfairi | reverse complement strand
AATAGGAAACCCAGAGGAAGTGGGATAAGGCACGTTACATTGCGGGATTGCAGTGAATTGCATGAACAAAACATTCTGTCATGTTGAACGCAAAATGGATATCTTCTGTAAACCTTCACCTAATTCACCTATAGGTGGAATAAATCACCTATACCAAAGACAAATGGAAACTTTGAGTGCAAAGTGTTTTATATTTTCTTAGAAAATAAAGGAAATCTGAATTCTTAAAATGGGATGATAAAATGAGAGAATGTATTACAAAGTGGCAGTTGAATAAAGGATAATATAATTCAATTGGGGGGTGATCTTCAAATTCAAAACAACCACCATAAAAAAAAACCCAGAATGTAAAGAATAATGACAAAGGATTAAGACACCTTGAATTATGACATTCCATATGGAAAAAAAAAAGAGTTTCTGGCTGGTGCAAATATTTTATCTGTTAACCTTATCTGTTAACTAAAATATTGGAAATACATATTTACCCATATACACCTTGCTTAAAAGACAAGGAATCTACTGCCAAAACACCAGCCATGTTGCTATCATAATTTAAACATTTACTCAAAGGAACTTGTTTAATATGGTATGAAGGAACAGTAGAAACTTTCCAAAATACTCATATAGCTTGTAAATTTTTTCCTTTCATTGTCGTATCATAACTTCCTTTTTTTTCCCTCTTCGTATGGCCTGCTTCTATATCTTGGTGAATTGGAAACTATTAACAAACCAAATAAAACAGAAAATAACACACAAAATAAATTCAACATTTTTGTGACATAATCAGTGAAGCCAATGAACTTCAAAGAAGCATAGAAACATGGGGAAGACACATTCATATTTGAAGAGGAAAGGAGATGCATACAGGTGTCAAGTGGACAAGAATTGGACTGTGATAGTTCAAGTTTTATATCAACATGGTTAGGCCAAATTTTTAGTGGTTTGATAGTTAATATTTAATGATCTCCTATCATCAGATGACTTCCAGAGTATGATTTGCTTCCAATATGAGTGGATGTTGTAGGGAAATCTTGCTTGCATTATGCTGAGTTGTGGATCCTGCAGCCTGCTTATCATCTAATTTATGTTTGTTTATTTATTTTGGATTTGAGCCTGCTGGTTGTTCTACTGCTTGCTGATCCTAGAAATTTTAATCAGCTTCCCATTTTACCTGTTGACCTGGATGCATTTGTCTCTGCAGCCATGTGCCTAATATCAGACCTGTTAATCTTTGCTTCATCAGCCCCTGTAGCTACATAAATCAGGATGATCTTACAACCTGAAATCTGAAGCATGGACTAGAAAAATTTATCACTTCTACAGAACCATTCAGTGATATAAGTAAGCCTCATATATATGCAGTATATATATATATATATATTTCACTTATTTTTCTTAGAGAATCTAGTCCATGATAGTTACCATTGCAATGTTGTAGTCCAACAATAATTTCAAGGATTTCACAATTTGCTTTAACCTCCAAAAATTCTTGAAGTAAATCAGGAGAATAATCAACATGCATTCATTAAATAAAATCCACATTGACAAAATTAAATCACTCTCTTATGGGAAATATATTAACACCATGTTTCTCCTAAAGGTATTACATTTCCAAAGAAGAGCTTATTGGTCCCAAATTGATGTCTAAATAGAAGAGTTTAAGGGGATATAGCAAGAGGCAAATGTTCCAGAGTGGGGGGGTGGGGGGGCAAAAATATTAAAATGCCAACAAAGAAAAACAAAATAAAAATGAGACAGTTTGTATATTAATTTAAGACAAAATATTTAGAAGTTTCTTGTTTGACATTTTCTTTATTCTTTTTAACTCTGGCCCAAACATGGTTCTAGAATTGCTTGGCTCTGCAATGTATTTAATTACATGCATTTAATTATTAGTAGTTGGTCAAGAAATTTTTCTTACAAAAAGACTAAAGTTGATCTAGGCATGCTGAAAACATAAGATATGAAATTATGGAAAAATTAATCTATGTCAAATCAGTCTAAATATTTGACTTATTCATCATAGACAATTTGCCAATCATATATATCCCTCTAAAAGGCAATGGAAAGGTTTTCTTTTACATGAAGCATTATCCTAGAAAATACTAGTATAATTTCAAACACTTTAAAGGTACAGGTATTTTTATATTGTTATGTAAAGGATTAATTTTAATTTAGGAATATATAAAGCATACATTTTATATAGCACCTTAAATGTTCTCAATTATGTTTTCCTATAGACAGGCTTTTTACTTGCTACATGGGACAGTCCAGA
>NW_022103911.1:4309532-4311254 GCF_000313985.2 Echinops telfairi | reverse complement strand
CTTTTTACAACATTATTTTCTTAGTATATGTAAAACAAATCATTATAAGATTTATTATTAGTTCTTTTGAAAGAATCCTAAAACAACTCTAGTTGATAATTTAACACTAGGTATTTACAGTATGGATAACAGTATTAATCTAAAATATAAAGTAATTGGAGACATTAGCATGGGAAAATATACAACTGTTTCCAGCTAAAAGAAGAATACCGTCAAGGTGATGGATTGACCCAATGGCTTGCTGCTATGATGGGCTTAAACACAGTAAGGATTTTGAGGACAGTACAAGATTATTCAACATGTACTCTGTCATAGACAGATCATATGAGTCAGGATCTACTCAATAACATCAACACCAACATCTATCTCATATGCAAAATAAATGAAATATACACATAGATATGATAAATTAATTTTATATTTAGACTATGCTTTCATTTGTTATTTGAGTCAGTTTCTCTAGCTTTCCAAAAGATGTTTAACTACTAGGTAGAGAAAAGAGCTAATTTAAAGAAGAAATCATTCAATAGAAGGGTAAATTTGAATGTGTTTTATTTATAAGGTAGCTTTAAATGATGTTTTTCAGAAGAAGAGTCTGCTATAAAATATGGTTGGTTTTCTTTTTCAATGAATCAGCTGACTTAAGAAAGAAACTTAGCAAAGGTGTCACTGGATGCATTAGTGGACATTGAAAAGGAGAATTTAGTGGGGAGTAGTTGACGATGTTCAAATAAGAAAACTACAATATCTGAACTAATGCTATTATTTTACACTAGAAGTTGTATTAGTATCCCAAAGCCATCATTACAAATTTGTACAAACTTGCTGACTTTAAAAACCAAAAATTTATTCCTTCAAAGTTTTAGAAGGCAAAACTTTGAAGTCATGGGTTGCTGTTTCTTCAGGCTCTATGATCCTTCATAAATTAGAGGAGGCAAGCAAATATTCTTGCTTTTCTCATATAGCTTATAAAATTTTTCCTTGAATTGTGGTATCATAACTTCCATTTTTTTTCTTCCCTCTTCGTATGACCTTCTTCTATAGCTTCCACTGTATGTAGATCAGAATCAAACACTGCCCAGTCTGTAACATCCTTCCTCATCTTTGTTGTTATGTTTAGTCCATTGTTGCAATCCATCCCCTTGAAGGGCTTCCACTTTTTCACCAATATTCCACTTTGTGAAGCATTATGTCCAGTTCAAGGGGCTGGTTTCTCCTGACAACATGCCCAAACTACTGGAGATAAAGTCTCCCCATCCTTGTTTCTAAGGAGCATTCTGGGTGTACTTGTTCCAAGACGCATTTGCTATTTCTTCCGGCGCCCATGGTCCTTTCAGTACTCTGTCAGTACTGTGATTCAAATGCACCGGTTCTTCTCTGATCTTCCTTATTCCATGTCCAAATTTCACATGCATGTGAAGCAATTGAAAATACTCGGGTCTGGGTCAGCAATACCTTACTCCTCAAAGTGATAACCTTGTTCTTTAAGACTTTAGAGAGCTCTTGTGCTGCAGGTCCATCCAATGCAATGTGTCATCCGATTTCTTGATGGCTATTTTTATGAGCATTGATTGCAGGTCCAAGGACAATGAAATCATTGGAAACTTCAATTTTTACTTCTTTTTTCATGATGTTTCCTATCGATCAATTGTGCAGATTCTCATTTCTATAGAGAAATCTGTCGTCAGTTGTGGATCCTGCAGCCTGCTTATCATCTAATTT
>NW_022103911.1:4307793-4309154 GCF_000313985.2 Echinops telfairi | reverse complement strand
ACACACACATACACATATCCCTAAAAAAACCCTGATTTTTTTCAAGCTATATATTTAAATTTTTTTACAGAATAACCTTATCACCTTTAAAGTACTCTCCTTTATACTTAATACACTTGTCTGCTATTCCATTCTTGGAAATATTTTTCAAACTCTTCTGTTTGGATGCCTGACAGCACCTCCCTCATTTTTTGCTTCTCCTCTTCTATGTCATCAAATTGCTGTCCTGTCTCGTCCCTCTTCATTCGCGGAAACAAAAAAGAAGTCACATGGAGTGAGGTCAAGTGAGTAAGGTGCGTGAGGTAAGAGAGGTATGCTTTTTCTTCCTTTATTTATTTATTTTTTGCCAAAAACTGAAGCACTGAGATGGCTGCATGAGCAGGTGCACTATCATGGTGCCAAAAGCAGTCCCCGCCATCTGCCACAAATCAGGCCTTTTTAGTTCCACACTGTTATGTGTTCTTTTCAGAACCTCTAAACCAGGGGTTCTCAACATTCCTAATGCCAATACCCTCATGTTGTGGTGATCCCCACCCAACCATAAAATTATTTTCATTGCTATTTCATAAGTGTAATTTTGCTACTGCTATGAATCGGGCGACCCCTGTGAAAGAGTCATTTGACCCCCATAGGGGTCGCGACCCACAGGTTGAGAACTGCTGCTCTAAATAGAACGCTTGAAGTATAGTCTGACCTGGGGGAGCAAACACCTAATGCATTATCCACCTCACATCAAAAAAACAAGTGAACATCATCTTGTCTTTGATTTCACTTGACAAACTATTTAGGGGTGAGATGATAATGGCGTCTTCCACTGGCTTGACTGATGTTTGCTTTTGGGGTTGTAAGAATAGCACCATGTCTTGTCACCAGTAAGGCCCTTGGGAAAAAAGTGTCAGTCGCTTTGGCGCTGTTCTTTCAAAGCATGGCATGCTCCAGTTGACCCTTTTTTTCTGGCCACTCAGACTCAAGGCACAAATTTCCCAGCGACCTCCTCACTCCCAAATCTGTTAAAATTCACTGAACTGAGCTCCAGGATGGTCCACATAACTTCCCCTTCTCTTCAATGATCCGTTGTCGGTCTTTGAGCACAAGTGTACAAATTTTGTTGCAATTTTCATCTTTTGGGAATGATGACAGATATCCAGAACTAGGTTTGTCATCAATCGACATTTCACCTATTTAGACCAGAAAACCACTCATACTCTTGAGTTTTTCCTATAGCATTGTCCTCGTAAGCTGTGTTCAACATCACAACTGTTTCTTTGTCATTTTTCCACGAGTGGAAACCAATTTCACAGCCTCTTGCTCCTCTCTTAAATCAGCCATCACAAAAAATGAAGTTCAAGAGAAACTGTTTT
>NW_022103911.1:4304967-4306469 GCF_000313985.2 Echinops telfairi | reverse complement strand
CTGTACTATTTTTGTTAAAAGTCGATCATGATGGCTCAGGTAGAAGGAACAGAGATTCTCAAAGTTCTAATTCCTTGTAAAATCCCTGCGATGATATGCTAGTACAGTGTGAGGGAAAGGTAAGTATTTTATAATATAGATGTCCTATTATCCTGTTCCTCTGGGTCATGACCTTGCAGACACATTTCAGAGTGTTTCCTCCTTTAGAAGAATCAGAAGAGCTGGTGGAGAGTTAGAGTTGTGAACTTCATTTCCTCACTGCCTGTGGCTGAAGGAGGGAGTTTGGGTAGTGACTTACTTCACATGCATCTGGCTCAGATAATACTCACAATGATTAGTGTGTCACCTAAGGGCAGACTATTAAAAAGAACAGAGCACTATTTCAAATGGATTTTCCCCCTCTGTCAGAGCATGGAGAAACGTCCTTTACAGCTCACCGAAGGACCTGGGGACCGCCTGAAGGTCAATTCAAGAACCTGTGGAGGCGCTCCTGAGACTGTACCTGTGGATTGTTTTCTCTCTCAAGCAAGTCCACTTCCAATTTGCAGCAATCAGTTGGATTTATTAACATTCTTATCCAGTGCTGGGAGCCCTTATACCACAAGGTCAGCAGTTTGAAATCTCCAGAAAGACGGAGCTTCCTACTCCATAAAGAGTTACAGTCTTGGAAACCCGCAAGGGCAGTTCTAAGCTGCCCTGTAGGGTTGCCCTGGGTCAGAATTGATGGGTGCCTGTCAGTTACACAGTGATCAATCTAGTCGCTACTGACTGTGGTCCCAACAGGCAATGTTTCTCTGCATCTGCTTCTCTGTCTCTGTAGTTTGTTCGCCAAATATCAATTTTATCAAGAATATGACTAGTCTCAGTAAGTTTCACGTCTTCCACTTTGTTCTTGTTGTAAGGATGAGAACAAGAGCTCCAAACTGTTTATAGGCAGGATAAGAAGTCAGAAATTGTGAATAACCTAGATAGATTAAACAGATAAGCAAACAAATACAAAACAACAATTAATAACAGAATTCACAAATAGTCACTACAAGACAGGTACAGTGCTCTACATTTTGTATATATTAATTCAATTGGCAAAACTGTATTTAAAAGTAAGTGATATTATTGTTATCTCTGTTTTACAGAAGAGTGAATAACCAATGAATAATTTATGCAAGATAACAGCTCTTTTAAGTCATTGCTAAGAGTCAAACCTGAAACTCTTTAACTGTAAATGGTTTTCATTGTTGAACTGAAACCACCAAACATAGTGATTCTGACTCGGTTGTGTGACAAAACAAAACCACCCTCTCATAGCACACAATAATATGTAAGAAAAGAATAAAGCTACTGAAAAATACTAAGCATCACATTCTCGGTAGCCAGTCGATCAGTAGAAAACTCAAAACCTAACCCACTGTCATTTAGTCAGTTCTGACTGACAGAGAGCCTACCACCAGACGTCCCGCTTTTGGTGTGACAGTCCAGATTTTTAACAATTTTTCCCGTGTCCC
>NW_022103911.1:4295781-4303715 GCF_000313985.2 Echinops telfairi | reverse complement strand
GGGGCATTAACCATGTAAATGTGGTAAGCATCATGCCCCTTTATCCACTAGGGTAGCAGTGGATGAGAAAGAAGAGAAAAGGAGAGCAAAAGCTTGATTTTCTATATCCTTCACCAAAATGCACAACGGTTACAGAAAAACACCCTGGTCTCAAGCAATAGCTAAGTAAATGCTTCGTCACATTTATGTTTGCTGATCATGTTAAGAATTTAGAGCAATTTATTATTTCACACCAAATTGAGATGAGTATAATTCTTAAGTAATTGAAATATATCTAACTTATATGTTGTAGCAGTGTTAAAAATGTGCCCGATGCCTATTCCTTCATTTCTTAACCATACATTTCAGCTGTGCTCTTATAAATCAATATAATAACCAGAACTTAAAGGAAATGTATACATTTTCTTTTTAGAGATCCTTCACTTATATGTTGAAAGAGGAGATAATCAGATCAATTTAATTTTCAAAATTGAAAAATTAAGGCACACCCGTTTCATTAAAGAAATATAATACAAGAGGGAAGGCTTTCTAACTCATTTTGATCTCTGATGCTGTTCTAATCCAAAAATATTCTTATAAGAACAAAAAATGTAGCTGTGATTGTACCCAAACCCATGTTAAGCTAAAAATAGGTCTTCAATGTTTCCACTCAAAGGCCGAGCTCTACTTGCCAAATGTATCACCTAAATACACATACAAAGAAAATAACCCGTTTCAGCTTGTATGTTTCAGGTGTTGCCTTTGGCTCCCAAATCTCCACTTCTCCTTCAGATACTTTGTATTGAAAAGAGGTGGCAGAGTAAACTATTCCAAATGATGAAACCTTAGCCCAATGTCTTCATGCTAGAAAATATAGAATGACTGTTTCCAGTGGTGGAATTCAACTGATATGCACAGGTTCAGCAGAACTGATACCTAAATTTTTGTTGAGTTCAGCAAAACTGTTGTCAAAATAGCACTTGTAAGATGGATTATTTTTCCGGTGGGTGGCTAAGCAGATACCCAATGTGGAAATCACAAATTTGCATGCCTTTCTCTTTTGTAATCATTCATATGCATAACAGCTTATTCTAAGTGCTCATAGTAATGTTCATTTCATCTGTAAATTCGATGGGGCAATGCTTGTAACATTTATTTTTTCATTTCATTAAGCTTGGTAATCTTTTGATGAAATGCTACATTTTTATTCCCTTGTGTTTGTTATTTCAGTAGAAAGAAAAAGTGCCACAGCAGCTAGATGGTGACAAGCTGTCATTCATTTCAGCTTGGTGTTACACCTCAAATTCCCATGCGATATGCAATTCCTGAAAATGTTCAAAAAAATAAAGACATTCTCAGAACAATTGCTGTAAGTTCAGCAGCAGAAGAAAAAGGGTTTTCAATGATGAACCCAATATATTTACAGAAGAGAAATGACCTGTTTATAATACACTAAATACATTACTATTATTTTCTAAAAGGAATAAGATCCTACTCCTACACTGAAAATATGGTTAAGGGTAAATCATATAGCTGATGACGGTTGGATAAAAGTGAAGACTATTGCACGTGAGGACACCAATCAGGAAGCAATATGGAAATATCTTAAATACCAGTTTTATGTCAGATTTTGTTTAATATTTTTCATTAATAGAGTTTTATTAATAAGAAAGTTTAATTAGTAAGAAAGAGCTTAAAACTCATTCTTGCAACACAATCTAGTTTTATGTACCTCTTTTATGTTTCTTATTTAAATATTAACTGTATGAAATAAACTACCTTTGGGTGTATCTTTTTTATATTTAAAACTGTCATTATGGCATTGTAATCTGCCCAGTGACTACTCCAAATAATCATATATCCACTTTTCTATTTTTAATGCAGAATTATGAAGTGGCAAAATAGAATTTATTGACATTTTGGAGTTCCAAACCCACTAGCACTAATTGAACTGTGAGGTCAGCAGTTAGAAACCACCCTTTTCTCTAAGGAAGAAGGATGAGGCTTTCAACTTCCCTAAAGAGCTGCAGTCTTTGAAACCCACGGGGGAAATTGTGCCTTTCATATAGGGTCAGTATGAGGCAGAATGGACTCAATAGAAATGAGTTTTGAATTTTGGCATACTAGCAGTAAACAGGAAAGAAGAGCTAGATGTGGTTTTTAAACTTCTTGTTGCCAATAGAAACATAAAACGGCTGAACGGTCTTTTCTTTGCCTCTTCTTTCTTTGCATCTTTTGTTGGACCAAGCTCTTCTCCTGGTGGTCTTCGGGTCCCCTGAATCATTAGTAGCTCCCTGTGGAACACTTGAATATCCCTGTTGATGTTTCTGCCTCTTTATGAGCTCTACTTTCCTTGGGATGTGCAGATGATATAGCCTTGCTTGCTGAAAGTTTAGAGTAACTTGAAACACTTGGTGATGAAGATCAAGGATTGTATCCTTCAACATGCGTTACAAGTCAACGTAAAGAAAACCCAAATTCTCACAATTGGAGCAATACCAAACAACATTTTAAACAGAGAAAATATTGAAGTTGTCAAATAGTTCATCATCTTGCTTAGATCCACAATCGGTGCTCATGGAAGCAGTATTCAAGATATCAAATGACACATTGCATTGGCTAAGCCAGCTGCACAGGTCTCTAGAAAGTGTTGAAAAGTAAGGAGGTTACTTTGAGGACTGAGGTGTTCCTGGTATTTTCAATGGCCTTGTATGCATGTGAAAAGTATACATGGAATAAAAAAGACCAAAGGAAAATGGATTCATTTGAACTATGGTGTTGGAACACAATATTAAACTACCATGGATTGCCAAAAGAACAAAGAGATCTGTCTTGGAAGACAGATGTATAGCCAGTATGCTCTTTAGAGGCAAGGATTGGGAGACGTTGTCTCACTTAGTTTGTACACTAAGTTATCAGGAGAGGCCAGTCCCTGGAAAGAGGCATGCATCCTTGGCAAAGTGGAGGGGCAGTGAAAAAGAGGGAGTCCCGAGATAAGATGGATTGACAGAGAGACAGCAACAATGAGCGAGCAAGATAAGAACCAGTGTGAGTGCGGCACTGGATGGGCTCCTATTTCATTCTGTGTACACACGGTCCCTGTAAGCTGGAACCCATTCGATGGCATCTAACAACAACAACGACAAGGACAGTCTTTGCCCCAGTCTGTGCTTTAACCCCCAGGCTGTTATGACTTCAAAGAAGAGATGCCAAAATTTCAATTTTCCTCTTTGTATATCTTATTTTAAGTTTTTATCTAACTTCAAGTACTTTTCAATCTCATTATCTTAGGACTTTCCTTATTTCAATCTTATTTGTAGTCTTTTGGAGCTATTCTGAAAGACCTTTATGAGCATCTATTATATCCCTTCTAGTTCCATTAACTTAGGAACAGACTACCACACCATGTTTTCTCCTTACACGTTTTTTTTCCCCCATTAATATATAGAGTGTTTGAGATCCGGAGATTTGAAAGTACTGCCAGGGATCAAGTCTCTTATTATTTATCATTTGTGCAATTGACCTAACCTCTGTAGTCTGTATTTTTCCATGTGCTAAATGTACACACTAATATTTGGCAGCGTTGCTGCAATGATGAGGACTAATAATGGGTGCAATGTCTAACCACGATCCTTGGCTTGTCCTTGCAAGCCATCATCAAACCTGCCCCTACTCATGGCAACTCCGTGCGCAATGGAAACTAGAGAACATTTGTGATCATTTTACTTATTTAGGGAAATAGATTGCCTGGCCTTTCTTGCTCTTATATTTTTGTCTAAAAGCTTGGCTTATAAGTTGTCCAACATCATATTGACATCTAATCCTTCATTTACCATGCATGAGATATATTGTTGGATAATAAACCTGGGTCCTGAACATGGAAGGCCACTTTCAATGATTCAATAAACAGGAATTGTTATTGTATGAACATCAAAAGACTTCATCAATAGAATAAAAAGAGAACCCACATTTTTTTTAAAATTACCTGGCAATGATATATCAGATAGCAGACTAATTTCAAAGATCTATGAAAAACTACAACACCTTAATAAGAAAATACAAATAATCCAATAAGAAATGGGCACAAGATATGATTAGACAACTTATGAAAATGATATACAGGAGGCCAACAATCTTATAAAAAATACTAAGGTTCATTTGCCATAATAGAAATACAACTTAAACAATGAGATATCACCTCATAATAACACCCTTAGATAAATTAAAAAACAAACCAGTGAACAGACTATCATAAATGTCGGAGTCAATGTGGAGTGATTAGTATGCTCATACCTTGCTGGTGGAATTCCAGAATGGTAGAAACACTATGGAAAACAGAGTGTCACTTCTTTAAACAAAGGCATATGCAAGTATCTTATGATCCTGCATTCTCTCTTCTTGGTATATACCCTAAAAAAATAAAGAACAAATCATGAACAGACATATGCACATATTGCATTCAATATGTTTATTGTAACAATATCTATAAAAACAAAAAGATAGAAGCAATTAAAAAAACCATGTCTATAGAGAAATGGATAAACAAATGCAGGTACATACACACATGGACCCTTAAAAAACAATAATAAGCCCGTCCAACACCTTGTGGCATGGACAATGTTGGAGGATATTATGCTGAGAAAGGTTATTCAATCTCATAAAGATGAATACTTTATCACACTATTATAGTAAAGGAAGAAAGAAATATAAAAATTGTTTTCACACCAAAAGAAAATAGAGCTACAATGAGGCCCTGGGGCAGGAAGGCAGGGGAGAGGAGCAGTGGAGAGAGTGAAGGGAGAGGAGGAGACTAGGGAGAAGGGAGGCTGGATGAGAGTAGAATAAAAGAGGAGGAAAAAGGACCACATGGAAGGGCGTTCAATGGGACGATGTTATCATTTGAATGAGCTGAGCTGTGAAAACACATATATTTTCACTGTATGAATTGTACTCCACAAATAAAAGGGGGAAATGAATAAAATGAATATTCGTCAAAAGAAAGAAAGTGAAAAGAGAAGAGCCACAGCCTTAAACGCCCTCCAGGTTCCTTACCTGTAAGAAGTAAACCCTGATCTGAGAAATTAAAGGATCAGAAGTAAAACTGAAACTGACTTCAATTTTTTAGTGACACACAAACTAGTTTCAAACAAACAAAAGGAATCATTATGGTATTAACTTATAAAATAGAGGAACAGAAAGAAGCACATATATTTATTTCGATAGGATGACATTTGGAAAATGTTGACATCTAATAAGATTATAAAATTAAATATCACACATTTCTATGAACCCAATTTATAATTTTAGGAACAAATCTTGAGGATACCCTCAAAGTACCTTTGGAATGTACTTTGTGAAAGGTAACACATTGCTAAGCAAATAAATGGGACGAAAGAGACAGCCAAGTTTTTCTGAAGTTATTCTTTCTTTTTCTTTATTTGTTACAAACAAGTGGTGTAGGTACTTAGAATTTTATTCCAAATATATCACCTGTTACATGGAGATAACAATGAAGATCTCAGCAAGTTCTACAAGGACTTTGAATCTGTTATAATGCTGCCTAATCTACAATTTTATATTTATTGTTGATTTGATAATGAGTTTGTAAATTTTCCACCCATTTTAAGTAGAAAATAATTTTTGGAGTTAATTACGTGTTGTTACATGCAACACACACACACAAGCACACATACACACGAGGGGGTACCCCCCAAAAAAACAGAATTTTTTTCAAAGCTATATATTTAATTTTTTAAATAAAACAACCTCATCACCTTCAAATTACTCTCCATTACACTTAATATATTTGCAAAGTCTGCAATTCCATTATTGGAAACATTTTTCAAACCCATCTGTTTGGTTAGCTGACAGCACCTCTTTCATTATTTTTTCACCTCTTCTATGTTGTCAAATTGCTGTCCTTTCATGTCTCTCTTCATTTGTGCAAACCAACAGAGGTAGCATGGAGTAAGGTCAGGTGAGTAAGGTGTGTGAAGCAAGAGAGGCTTGCTGTTTTTTGCCAAAAACTGGTGCACTGAGATGGCTGCGTGAATAGGTCCATTGTCATGGTGGCAAAACCAGTCCCCCATCTGCCACAAAACAGGTCTTTTTGTCACACAGTTACACAATCTGAACCTCTACTTAGAAAGCTTGATGAACAGTCTGACCTGGTGGAATGAGTTCCAAATGCACTATCCCTCTCACATCATAAAACCAAATGAGCATCATTTTTTGGGGGGGTGCCCCTTCATATATAAAACATAAGTATGTATATTACATATATGTATATACTTTGATATTTGTAATGTGCACTATGCTGTGTAAGTAATATCAATATTAAAATATTGATAAGATTGGGACAGTCATTTAGAAATGTAAAGATAATATAAGAATTGATGAGTTTTACTTTTGATAATAAAGTGAAAAATGTTACCATCAAAAATCATTTCAATTGAAATCAATGGGTTATAGTCAAATTGGTAATGCACTTTAATAAATTTTATAAACTGGATATGTGATAAGCGCTTGAAATTGGCCATAATCTATGTGTACTTGTGTGGACGGTCAAAATGTTAGATTAAACGACTTCAACTGGTTGCTTACTGTGAGTTACTAATTTATTTTCCTAAACTGTTTCCATGAAACTTCCCCGAGGGCATGCTGAGCTTTCTGAATTTGATAAACAGCTCAAATGGGCCTATAAGCCCATAAGAATGTTGTAGACTATATATTTTAAAACTACTCAACAGCTAAAGGATAAACTGTTGTCTTGAGATGTCTTATAATCAACTAAATAGACACTAAGTTGAAAAGGTATTCATAACTTCTTTGTTTTCTTTATGAAAACTAGTCAACTGCTCACAATGACAATGATTTGTTAGATGTTGCTTCACAGATTAATATTTTACTCACTACTGACCATCAAGTTGACACTGTCTCATAGCGACCCTATGGGACACCTTAGAACTGCCACTTAGAGTTTCTGAGACTATAAACTGTTTTTAGGGTAGAAAGCCCCATCTTTCTCCCCCAGGATGACTGGCAGTCCAACTGCTGGCTTTGTCGATCACAGTCCAACATGTAACCACTATGCCACAGGGCTCCTCCTGACTGCTGACTAGAGCATGTTGAATTTTCTGAAATTGTGAATTAATACTCAACATCTCATAAAGTCATCCGACATGAATTCTGCCACTTTGATTTATTTACAATCAAATCATCCGGTTACTGGGCAGATGTTCCATGGCAACGTGAGAAGGGGATGCTGCCACAAGGAGGAGCAGAAGGAGAAGGAAATATGGTTGAAGACATGGGTGGGAATGGAATTCATTTTTCTGAAGGAGGAGACACTTCAAGCAGGAATCTTGGAAGTCCACGAAGCCCCAGCGAAGGCCGCCCTGAGCACCACACACCCAGAAAGACCAGGGCCTGCTCCTCAATACCCAGAACTGGCGGGCAGCCAGCCGCTAAGCCAAGGAAGCCAACTCCCCCGAAAGAGTCTGCTCAACTGGCTGAGGCAGCAGTCCATCTCCTCATTAGGAGTACACTGTAGTGTTCTTTGGGACAAAATTTTCAGGCAAAGCAAAGCAGAGGATGTCATGGCATAAGGAACCTGGAAAATTAGACATCAACTCTAAGTGAAGAGAGTTCCTCAAAGAACCAGCTTTAAGGGTTTTCTCCCAGAAAATAAGTTCAACCACACTGCGCCAGAGCTTGTTCTTCATGGTGCAGGCCCCAGCAGGAGAGGCAGGTGGTCTTGGAGCAAACTGCTGAACATGCCTGCTGTGGTGGCAGACTCTGCCTCTGGAAGGGGACAATTGTTCACGAATGGACTCATTGCTGGGATTAACCTGGTAGGACTTTAAAACATGAGAAATATTTCAGGCATCATGATTACCGAGCTGTTGGGATTTCCACATTGGATTTGTTACCATGCCCATTAGTGAAGATGTCAA
>NW_022103911.1:4292580-4294675 GCF_000313985.2 Echinops telfairi | reverse complement strand
CAGCTGTCCATAGGTTTGACCCCGTTGTTGCAGCCATTATGTTCATTCAACTCGTTCATTACCTTGCTCTTCTGTGCTGCTGTGTTAGTCTGGGTAGACTAGAGAAACAAATACACGAGGACTCATATGTGTATGGAAAAGAGCTTTATATGCAAGAGCATTTGAATATTGAGAAACCATCCCAACCCAGTCAAGATCAATTCTATAAGTTTGATATTAACCCATATGTCTGATACCAATCTATAAAGTCCTCTTCAGACTCACAAAACATATGCAATGATGCCGAATACAAGAAGGTCACAGGCCAATGGGTGGGAAGTCTTGTGGATCCTGGGTCACTGCACGCATCTCAGCGCTGGCATGGTCTCCACTTGGCTCCTCCAGTTCCCATGGCATGGGGTCTATCAGAGTAGCATCATGTGTCTCATCAGTAGAGCGTCTCTCAGGGAGTGAGCTAAGAGAGAAAGTGTCTCCCGCCTCCAAGGAGGAAATACAGGAGTTCCAAGAATCCTCAGGAGAAGGCCATGCCCACACAGAGACCTCATTGGCTATGAACCGATTGACAGATTAGACTCCACCCCTTCACTCTCAATCCTCTCAAGTCCCAAATTGACACCAGATTATGTAACTACAGCTGCCACTCTGCTTTCCCCAGAATGATGACCTTCTCCAGGGACTGGTCTCTTCTGATACCATGTCCCAGGTATGTTAGATCAAGTTTTGATATCCTTGCCTCTAAGGAGCATTCTGGCTGTACTTCTTCTAAAACAGATTGGTAGAGCTTTTTGACAGGTCATGGTATTTGTAATTTTCTGACAATTTTATTGGCACATGATTTACATATAATACAATTGATCAATTCAGTTGTTCAGTCACATCAAGGGGTGTTATACAATCACTACCACATCTATCTTAACAGCCACCGCCTCTGCCATGGTCACATTGCCTGCAAACTGAGCTGTGCAATTACTATCAGTTCTAGGGCTCCCTCTCCTCCCACCCCTACTGTTCACTCTCTAAATTCCCTTTCCCTCTCCATCACCCACTCCCCACCCCTGTATTCCCTACAACACCTTATAACAATTATTATCATCAGACATCCATTCCTCCTGTGCATCAAAGCTGGGAAACCAAACAGAAAACAGTGCAAGACAAATCACACTAAGGTGGTAAGGATAAGATCATATTAGTATAAAGGCAAAAATGCAAATGATGCGTAAGAGAGAGAAGACCCCCATCAACATTCAAAAAGCCTGGGAATAAATTTCCATCCTAGGACATGTGAGAGATACGTGCACGCAGTATTAATTCAGGTCATGTCTATAGGGAGGACAATTAGCTGGGACTGAGTTCAATCCAACTAGATACTCTGCGGATGAGTTTGGGCTCCCATTTACTGAAAAACAGAAACAAGTAACACAGCTCCAAGGGGTTTTTTGTCAACACCATGTGCAAATGGTGAACATAGTTTTGAACTTGGTTCAAAATTGTCTCGATTTTTCTTCTGTCTTTCTTAGTCAATGTCCAGCTTTCACATGCATATGAGACAATTAAATGTACCATGGCTTGAGTGAGACGCACCTTAGTTCTCAAAGTAACATACTTTTACTCAAATTTTAAAGAGGTCTTGTGCAGCAGATTTACCTGATACAATGTGTCCTTTGATCTCTTGACTGCAGCTTCCTTGAGCATTGATTGTGGATCCAAGCAGGATGAAGTCCTTGATAACAATTATTTTCTCTGTTTATCATGATGTTGAGCCAGATGAAGCAGTTGTGAGCGTGATGATCATCTTTACATGGAGTTGTCATCCATAATAAAGCATGTATTCAGTCAAGCATGCTGCATGTGCTCCAAGGGTTTCTCACTTTCAGCAAACAACATTGTGTCATCTGCATATCTCTGGTTGTTACTCCGACCCTGATGCCACATTCTTCTGCATATAATCCAGCTTCTCTGATGATTTGCTAAGCATACAGTTTGAATGAATATGATGAGAGTTATAACCTTGACACACATTTTACCTGATTTTAAACCATGCAGTATTTCCTTGTTCTGTTCCCACAATTACTTCTTGATCGTTGTACATGTTCCC
>NW_022103911.1:4289920-4292012 GCF_000313985.2 Echinops telfairi | reverse complement strand
AATTGGTATTCCTTCAATTCCTGGAGTCTTGTTTTTGGCAAAGGCTTTCGGTGAAGCTTACACTTTTTCCTGTAGTGTCCTTCCTTCTTGCTCCTGCACTACCTCTTGGAATGGTAGAATGCCAACTAATTCATTTTGGTACAGTGACTCTGTATTATTCCATCTTCTTTTGATGTTTCCTGCCCTTCAGCATTTTGCCCATAGAATATTTCAATCTCGCAACTCGAGGCTTCATTTTTTTCCTTTAATGCTTTCAGGGTAAGATATGCTGAGTTTGGTTTTCCTCATCTGGTTTTTTAACTCTAGGACTTTGGGAATTTCATTATAATTACTCTGTCTTCTCAGTAAGCCTTTGACATTTTATGTTCAGTTCTTTTACTTCAACATTTACTCCATTCCTCTTAGCCACTTTACAATTAAAATCAAGTTTAAGAGTCTGTTCCGGAATATGGCGACAAGTGCTCCTGCTCAGAACTCCTTGGGGATCAGTGAACGCGAACATTTGGGGGCCCAGTAGGCCCTTTCAGGCTGTTGGTGGATACTTGCGACTGCCCAGAGCACTTCGCTGCACCAGAAGCTGATTTCAACCCCATCGCCTGCACTCCCTGTGGATTCCTGAGGACTCAGACCCACCAGTTGCCCCTTTTGCAGCGTTCCAGGCCCATCAGGTGTCCAACAGAGGCACCTGCCCCACTGTATGCTTGCTCCAGGTCCAGTGGGTGCCCAACAAAAGCTCGTGCTCTGGCAGCAGCACCCCAGTCATGCCAGTCCCCAGCCACAGGTTCCCATACCAGCAGCGGTGTCCCAGGCCTGCTAGCCTCCAGCCAGTGGTTCCCTGCCCACCATTGTGTCACAGATCCTCCAGCTCCCCGCAAATGCTCACGCCCCTCTTTTAATGCACCAGGCCTGCCAATTGCCCAAAAGAGGCTTGTGCCCCTTTTGTGACATCTCAGGCCCACCAGCCACTTGGAAGAAGCTCATTTTGGTCCTCAGTTGCTGTTTGAGGACCAAAGTGCACGGGGCCCTCCCACTACCCATTGGGAGACCAGCATTCTCCCTTCTACCTTTTCCTGGTGCAATCCCTCCTGCCCTCTGTGCTCTGAGCAATGGAGCTGTGCATAAGCAGAAGTAGCTAGGCCCTCATTCCCACCCACCCTCCTGTCCAAAGTGTCCCTAGCCTGGAAAAGACCATCCTACCCTCACCCCCATCCCCATCCCCGAACTATGCTCTCCCCCTCCCAGGCAAACACTTTCCTTCAGACTGGTGAGCACAGCTGCAAATAAACACTACAAAGGCCTGAGGGTGGCTGGAGCATGACCCAGGCTGACCTCAGAGCCTGACTGCTGAGAGGACCACCCAACCTGCCCTCTAAACAACAGATTCCACAAAGGGTAGGGTAAGAGGGAAACCCCAGTGGGACAAAGGTGAAACACAACCTCTCAAGGCAGTTGGCTATAGGTAGGCTTCAGAAGCATCAACACCAGCCTCCCAAAGAGAGAGCCCAGGACTTTGTGACTCCTGGGAAAATAGCACTACTTCCAATAAATCGACAAGAAAGCAGCAAGCTGCTTCAACAGCTTCAAAAAGAAAAGGGAAACAAAATCCAATGTCAGAAGAAATCATGGACCTAATGGCAGTCACAGAAAAGGCAGATGTTGACCTCTCACAGAAAGAAATCTTTAGAATGCTGCTGAGAGTCATACAAAATATGAGGGAAGCAATACAGAAAAAAGATGAAATGATGGAGGAGATAAAGGCCATGCACCAAAGGGAAATACAAGAGCTAAGACAAGATAACAAAAACTAGTAGCAAATTCACGGACTTCGCCAACCGACTGAAGTATGCAGAGAATGACACCAGTGACCTACAGGATAGCTAAGCAGACATTAGCAAACGTGACATTAGCAAGCGTACAGCAGACTTTCCCTTCTATAGCATAACCAACAGTCCTAAACTACATCTTTAAGATGGCTAGAGAGGGTACATTACCTAATGCTATGAGTGCTCTATGCAGAACTATCAGATTTTTAACTGAGAAATAAAGAAGCCCATATTGAAGAAGCGCACCAGCCTGTGAGATCACAAGGCAT
>NW_022103911.1:4286979-4287890 GCF_000313985.2 Echinops telfairi | reverse complement strand
CCTGAATGGAAGAGAAATTTCATGTGAGACCCTAGGCATTTAAGCTCCCTGGCAAGTGGCCTAATGACAATATAAATCGGCATTCAGGACAACAAAGAGAGAGAATTCAAGGGTAGATAATCAGGTGAGTAAATGTATTATTAACTTTTCAAATAAATGGTATCATCCAGGTAAAAACATGTAACATATAGAAAGAAGAAAAGCAGAAGCCAAGATAGAACTTCAGGAAATACGAAACATTTAAAAAATCAGATTTAGGAAGGACAACGAGAAGGGTTTTTCAGAGAGAATGGAGACAGAAATTACAGAAATAGTCTTGGGCACCTGATGATATATGAGGAAAACAATTTTAAAAGTTGTTTTTTTACCCCAAACCGCCCATACTCTCTGCCCTTGAGTAGCTTCCCACTGGTAGGTCCATTGAGTCAGCTCTGAGTCTTAGTGGCCCCACGTGTATCAGAAAGGATAAAAAGTAGGAAGGCTCAAAATGATAGTAGGTTAGAGAGAAAACACATAAAATGAGCAGGGAATCAGTATTTATTGGATTTTACAGTTATGATATCAGTGGTTAAATCAATTGCATAAACAGCTTTGTCATCCCTATTGCCAAGAGTCAGGGGTCAGACATGCCTCTATGCTTCCTGCTTATTGAGCTACTCTGACACCCACTGTTCCCCCCACAGCACTCGACTTCTATGCTGAGTTCAATAATTCATTGTAATGAGCACACTCAACTCACAGACAATACTCAATAGGTGAATAGGTTACTACAAATCAGGCTCAGTAAGCAATAAGGACATAGCCATTGGTCCACAGCAACACCTCTCCACAACTGGCAACCAACTCTCTCTGGCACTCAGCCTCTCAACCACATGCTCCTTTGGCCTCAGCATCCATGGACCGGAAAACTC
>NW_022103911.1:4270357-4283830 GCF_000313985.2 Echinops telfairi | reverse complement strand
TTAATAAGTCATTTTTATTCATTTTCTCCATTTTTAAGCAATTAAAGGAAATAATAGTAAGCCAATCAAATAAAGTAAACCTAGAGGGTCAAAAACACCTGCATTTGCCTTTAGTGCAGAAACAGAGAAGTAGTGAGGAGGGGGGGAGAGGGAGAGGGAGAGGGAGAAGGCACAGAGAAGATGGGCTAAAGAAGCTAGTAGTGTGCAATGTAGTTGATATGAGAAATCTAAAAAAGCTTCTGGAAATGGTACGAATAATATCTGTTATGCTGCAGTTGATATAGTCCCTGAATGTTTGGATTGCTATTTTTTTCTACGTCAAATTTGGAAAAATAAATAATAACTTAACTTCTTAGTAAAAAGGAACAGGAAACAAAACAATAAGTGCCTTCATTTTGGGGTCTTTGGATAAAGGGTTCTATTATATGCCCACATTATCATTAATATCCAGAAAAAACATACCCGATTACTTCAAGTATTAGTTGCCAGCATGTATATTTAATATGGGTTTGTTTAAATCAGTGTCCATGTGCACCGTTAGCAGAAAACATTTCATCAGTTTAGTCCAGAATAATTGAGTCCATTTATAGGAGACAGTCTACTGGCAAGCAACCTGGATAGCATGCTGGGAGGGCTCAGTTTGATGTGGGACTTTTACCAACCACTGTAGTTATTGGCAATACTTCTTCGCTGTTGCATCGCTGACCTCCACACCCCATTGGGAGGTTATTCTGTAATGGCTCTGCATGCACAAGATGAACTTTCAAGACTGTTTGATAATCAGAATGTCCTTTGGCTGAAACCCATCCTAACTCTTTCTGATTTGGTCATTTTAATCATGAGTTGTCATGATAGTATAATCTTCTCTGTCTTCATTAATAATTAAAATGATAAATTTCTCTGAAAAACCTATTATTCTAAAAGCACTTTGAGAAGCCAATAGTAATCTGTTAGGCAATTCTATTCTCTTTCAAAGAAGGTTGGAAAATTAGGCACAAAGTGAGCTAAGAACAGAAATGGTAAAAACAATAGTTCAATACCTCAATATTTTTAATATACAAGTTCTATAAGTCATGAGAACCAAACAGAATTTTAGAGCTCAACTTACAAAATTTAATGAAAAAAAATCATTTAGGTTTAATGAATAACATATTCTCATTGTATTACCATAGAAAAATAAGTGACTAGATCAGTATGCGTTTACAGAATGCCTACAGATCAGACTGGGGAGCTTATTTTTAAAGGATTACCAAATAAAAATGAGTAAAGGACAAGAGGGTACTAATGTATATCATTAGCAAACATAACTCAGTTACTCTGTCTGAGAGTCAAAATCTATTACATCCTCTTGAAATAGCTATGTTTTCTGTTCTCTAAATATAGAGTACATCTTTCCTGAGGTCAAAAAACATAAATGTTCTGGGCCTTTCATAGCATTTTCCCAGGGAAAATATATATGCACTTTAAATGCAGCTGCACACAAGCCAATATATTAAAAAGAGTAACAAAAAATTATGAAAATCAGCAGTCATACTAAAGAAAAACGGTTATACATTAGATCACATATAACTTTATTTGATTATTCCTTAAGCATCCTAATTAAATCAGTAGCTCCCACAATTTATTTCCTCTTCTAAAACTGTACTTCCTTTCAAGGTTACAAAATATAGACTCAAATTCATAGACTACATATCATTATTTGTAAAGTTGTTCTGAAGCTGTATTTTCCTTTCATTTTATGCATCCAAGGTTAAGATTATGAACAGAATATAGTACTTTTCTTACAAATTCACCTTTAAAATTGTATTTTAATTTCATTTTCGTTTTGCTTTGAAAAGAAATTACTAGTCCATGATAAACTTATAGGAAAAGTAGAACTTTTTTTCCTGAATGATTTGAGAATATACTTTGCATTATATATATCACATCACCCTCAAACACGTTAAGAATAATTCCTACGACTCTGATTACTATCCAAAACAGCCAGAATAGAGCAGCAAATCTCTGAGTACTGAAACTCCCGTGTTAGCATTATTTTATATTCACATACCCTTCAAGTGTCTCATATTCTCCAATAATGGTTCCCATAACGAGAAAAACAAATTTAGAACCGCAGGTTACATTTCATTGTCATGTCTCTTTATAGTTCTTGAGACCAGAGCACTTCTTTCCTTGATAATCATAATCATGGTATATTTAAGATCATAAGCTAATTATTTGATAAAATCTTGGTAAAATTTACCATTGCATTGGGTAAATCTGCTGCATAAGCCCTCCTTAGAGTGTTGAAAAGCAAGGATTGTACTTTAAGGACTAAGGTGCACCATGGTATTTTCAATCGTTTCACATGCATGTGAAGTTTGGACATTAAATAAGGAAGACCAAAGAAGAATCAATGCCTTTGAAGTATGGTTCTGGTGAAGAATATTGAAAGTACCCTGGGCTGCAAAACTGACAAACAAATTTTTCTTGAAATACGTACAGCCAGAATGCTCCTTAGAGGCAAGGATGGCAAGACTTCGTTTCATGTATTTTGGACATGTTGTCAGGAGAGACCAGTCACCGGAGAAGAGCATCATGCTTGGTAAAACAGAGGGGCAGTGACAAAGAGAAAGGCTTTGGACAAGCCGGGTTGACACAGTGGTGGTATCGATGGGCTCAAACACCAGACCAATTGTGAGGTAGGCACAAGACTCGGCAGAGCTGGTTCCACGTCACACACAGGATCACCAAGAGTCAGAAGTGACCGTGTGGCACGTCATAACAGCACCAGCACTGTAAGTTTCCGTTGACTAAATTTAGGTTACTAAATTTTAGCAGAAATATCACAAAAAATATAGGTAGGCTCTTGACATTCTATTTGATCAAATGACACAAAATGATGTGTCTCATTTTGTGTCACTTGATCAAGACAATGGATGCTGATGTTTTTCACTGTGCAATTTCTTTTTCCTTTGTACTCATCATATATTTTGTGAGGAGTTGATTTGCAAGAATAGATTTTTTATTACCCCTCAGACATTCAATCGGCTCATTGTTTTTACATCAATATTGACTCATGGTTTCCTTTTTATTATTATTTATCTTGATGACGATATTATTCCATGTTTTGTTTGTGGGACTCCATTCAAATCGCCTTCTGGGACCTTTCCCATCCTTCTTAGAAACTTTCTTGGCACCGTGAAAGGTCCAGGCTCTTCATGTACTCTCTCTTCTAACCCTTGAATTAAAATCTAGGACATTTTTTATTACAGCATTCTATTTGTAAATGATTTATCAAAGTAATAGCAAAATTTTCCCATTGAGGAGCCAAAAATCCAGAGCAGACCTTCAGTTTTTAAATAATGTGCTTACATTCAATGGACAGTGTTTGGCTTTTAGATTCATATTTGGAGGGGTGTGTGTGTAAAAATATTATTCCACTCTCCTTGGAATTAATAACGTTGGGAAAAGAAGGCAAAGGAGACCAACAAGAAATAAGATAAAACCAGTCTTTCATTAATTCTGGTCAGGTCTTGTTCTATTGCAAATGATATATGAAAACTGCATTTCAAAACTCTGAATAAAGAAATATACATGTATGTATTTTTAATTTGGGGAGTAGATTTTACTCTGATGGTATATTATATATGGGAGCCTTGTTTAAAGGGTCATTCTTTAAATGCAGGGCCTACATAACTGATCAAATGCTACCATTTTGACTGAAGAGTCAAGGGAGAAAAAGACACATTTGGAGAAGATACAACAAAGAAAACAATTTTGTAAATACCTAGGTAGCCCTACGGGGCTACTAAGTATTTTATTTATTGATTTATACTTGCTGTGTTAGGGCACATGACTGAAAACCAGTCAAACATAATAGGAATCAGTCCAATATGCTAATCTCCAGAGGAGCCAGTTTACTGAGTGATGAAGAAATCCATATCAAGCGAGGGAGCCTGCAAAATACCAAGTGGAGACCAGTGGGACGCAGACCAGCGGCCAGGCCTGCCATGAACAGAAGTAGCCATTATAGACTTGTCAGACTTTATGAGACAGTTTAGATATAAACAGCAGCCATAGCGGCCAAATCCAGTCTTTCCACTCCTTTCTGCTTTCCCTGTGTAGCTGTGACTAACTACTGTGCCAAGGATCACAGGGATTTGAAACCGTCTTTTCCCAGCAGCAGAGGTCAGATAGTCGTGGAAGTAGATATAAACAAGACAGAAATTAAGAATGGGAAATGGGGTCCTTGTAGCCCTCCGATGAAATGATTTGGAGAAAACCCAGACTTCCCCAATGCAATGCCAAGCTTGGCGTTCAGATCAGCAGCTGCATCCTAAAGTAAATGGAGGTAAAGGCGCTTTTAAGTGAGGTGGTGGCGTGGGATAGAGAGAAAAAAAAAATTCTTACCATTGAGCAAATTTGAACCCTCCCAAAGTCTCCAAGATTGTACATATACATACATGCACACTCTCTCACCTGTGTGTATGTGTACTGTAGTTTTTAGGAGACACCCTCACTCCATCCCTCCTCACAGCAAGCCGTGTGAGAGAAGAGAACAACCCCAGGTTCCCATGGATACGCTTGTGGAAGCAAACTGCCAGCTCTTTCTCGGGCTGAGCCTCGGCCGGGGCTACCGAGGTCTTCATCAGCGTGCCAGCCGGAGCCCTTCACATCCGCTCAGCTAGCTATAAAACGGAATCAGCTTAAAAGGAAAATTAAGCATCTTTCGACGAACTGAGTTTGTACATTGTAATTTAATGCAAGGATAAAGTGAAATCTACTTTAAAAAATTGCCTCTTAGGAAATTTTAAACTGATTTTTCAAAGGATGAACACTACTTAATGGAAAATAATTCTGTAGGTGGATATCTCTTTAAAGCACTTCTGGTGCGACACCGTTTCCTTATTATAACTTTAGATTCAGAGGCTGGATTGTCATGGTTAAAGAAGATGCGGCTTCTCAGAGGCGATTTAGAAATTTCTTATTCATTACCTATTATATTTTCCAACATGACCTTTGAATTGTATACATGTCAAGTCCTGCAAAACTATGTGAATGAAAGAACTTTCCAGTCATCACTCCATACTTCCATGCAGTATGTAGTAGTGAGTAATGAACTCCGATTATGTCCACTGAACGTCAACCAGTAGAATCCCTAAGCTAAGATTTGTGAAAAATCATTTACAAGAATGGTTCATGTCCTAATAAAAGAGAGAAGACAGAAATAAAAACCTTACTGAATAGGAACCTAACTTTACTATACACACGGTTCTTTCTGTACCAAACACACATTGGTTTTCAAGAAATAGTTTAGTGAATGAAAATGAGTGAGTCACTGGAATATATGTTAACATTTCCAAGGATCTCTGACTACAGGTGTGTGCTGCAGAATGCCTATTCCAGTACAGTTGGGCTGCATTGATGTTCATAGTTCTCTAAGATTCTATTGCAGTTCAAAGATCTCATTTGGAAATGGGACATAGGGGACATAGCCACATTTAACTGGCTCTAACAAGCGCAGCCACTTTCTGCATGTTGTGTTTGTAATATATGCCTCTTACATACAAAGAGATTATGCTGCCAGAGGTAAAAGGATACAGTGCATATCTACAGGCAATCCTGGAATAGGAATGAGCTGTATTCTTAAATATATCTTTAAATGGAATTTTGACTTAAATTGGAACAATTAGGTGAGGTTTGTATTTAATATCAGCCAGATAAGGTTTGTATTTAATATCAGCCAGATGCTTATTTGTCTTAGTATTATAGAGTTTCTATGAATAAAAAGCCCTAAAGATACTTTCAGGTAGACTGAAACATTTTTAACAAAATAATACAGTCATAATTATAGTATGATAATATTTTGATATGCATAGCACAGTAACTTCTATTTGTTACTATGATCCCTTTTATGTTTTTCAATTTTGTAGCATAATAGGCTTTGGTGATGGCATTGTCATAACGACAGATTGTATGTTAACTGAGATGTCCTTTAACCCAGAAACTACCTTTTAACTATAATACAAATAGTGTTTGCATTGCATCTAGGCAACATAACACACCATTTCACAAAACTTTTTGTGGATATTGTGCAACACATGTCAGTATATTTATATTATTGTTCAGATATCTTTTTTTGAACAGTGCTATTAAGTACTACACCTCATTAGAGATATATCATGATGTATATAAAGACAGGAAACATTTGGGAAACAGTATTGAACAAAGAAAAAATAAGTTATTCTTTGTGTTTCAATGCCACATTGTCTTTTGCAAGCAAAATGACCCTTCTTAATCAGTCTGTGGGAAGCCATTAAATGACAGCCAAATTTAGCTGTTACTTCAAAGCTAAGGAAGATATGTTTCTTCCCTTCAGTTTGTATCTAGACTTTTCTCTGGTAACCCGAACTCCAGGTCACTCAAGTACGTATACTGTTTTCCAACAACTTCTAGCAAGTTCTTAACTTATACTTTTTAAAAAAGCAAAATAATGTGATGCTTACATATTATATCGATTAATATTTCATTTATACACATGCCATTCTTAAATATCTCCCTCATACAATATTTGAGTGCCAACTATTTCTTTTTGGTAAACTCGATGGCCAAAGTTCCTACCAGAAGTAGAGACCCGTGACATCAGGAAACACGCTTGTCTTCTCAAAATCCAGGGTGGTGGTTGGTAGGTGCCCGGAGCTGTTCTTATGCACAGGGACAGTAAATAACACAGAAAGAAACTCTCTGGTCTGTTGACATCCTCACAACTATGCTCACGTCCATCAATGCAGCCACCGTTCATCTATCTTCCCCAAAGCCTTCCTCTTCTTCTCTGCCCCGCTGCATTACCAAGTGTGAGCGCCTCCAGGCACCGGTCTCTCCTGACACTATGTCCGACTACGTGAGACAAAGTTTTGTCATTCTTGCCTCTGAGGAACATTCTGGATGTACTTCTTCCAAGAAGGAGTTGTTTGCTCTTTTTTTTCTTTTCTTTTTTTAACATTTTATTAGGGGCTCATACAACTGTTATCCCAATCCATACACACATCAATTGTGTAAAGCGCATTTGTACATCGTTTCTCAAAACATTTTCTCTCCATTTAAACCCCCGACATTAGGTCCTCATTTTCCCCCTCCCTCCCCGCTCTCCCCTCCCGCATGAGCCCTTGATAGTTTATAAATGGGTATTTTGTCATTTCTTGCCCTGTCCGACGTCTCCCTTCATCCACTTTTCGGTTGTCTGTCCCCCAGGGAGGAGGTCACACACAGTTCCATGTAATCGGTTCCCTCTTTCCTACCCATTCTCCCTTTACCCTCCCTGTTTTGCCACTCACACCACTGGTCCTATAGGGCTCATCCGTCCTGGATTCCCTGTATTTTCAGTTCCTATCTGTACCAGTGTACCTCCTCTGGTCTAGCCAGACTTGCAAGATCGAATTCGAGTCATGGTAGTGGGATGGGGAGGAAACCTTTAGGAACTAGAGGAAGGTTGTATTTCTCATCTTAGTAGGTCACTGGAGATCCCCTTGCAGAGGGGTCTGGGGAGGAGATGAGCCAGTCAGGGTGCGAGTTGTTTGTTCTTTTGGCAATCCATGGCACTTTTCACTACTCTTCTCCAGCCCTGTCATTCAAATGCATCTATTCGTCTTAGGTTTCCTTATTCCGTGTCCAACTTTCAAATGCAGATGAGGCAATTGCAAATATCAGTGTTTTCTTCCTTTATTATGATGTGACCTATTGGTCTAGTTTGCGGGGATTTTGGTTTTCTTTACATTGAGCTGTAATCCATACTGAAGTCTGTAGTCCTTGATCTTCACCTTCATGTGCTTTAAGTCCTTCTCCCTTTCAGCAAGCAATTTTTTCTCATCTACATATCTCAAGTTATTCATAAAGCCTTCTTCTGATCCCGATACTGGATTCTTGTTCATATAATCCAGTTTCTCTGATCATTTGCTCAAAATATCAATTTAAAAAGATATTTGCATGTGTTTTATTCACTATGCTAAGACATTTTACTGTGTGGACCATAACAAACTATGGACAGCTTTGAGAAGAATGGGAATCCCAGAACACTACATTGTGCTCATGTGGAATCTCTATATCAATCAAGAGGCAGTTGTGCGAACAGAACAGGGGCATTCTAGGTTGTAAGGGATAGTCAATTTAGACGTTGGAAATCTAAAATGGAAAAATGATAAAGGTATGAAGTGATTGGTTAACAAGGATTTATGAATATGTTTACAGTAAAACAATTATCCATGTAAAAATATAAAAATATTAATTGGAGAAAAACATATTAGTCAAATGTATTCCTGTTTCAACTCTTTAGACATATAGTTATATATGAAATAAATTATGTACAATTTAGTTGCAATAAAATTTTGTGAATTTGAAAAAAATAATAAAATTGTTTTATTTTATTTTTGTCAAAGTCATAAAATCAATATAGAAACTAAATAATGCATTATTAACTAAGAATCAGTGGAAAAATGCGGAAACATGAAAAAATTTGTATTTCATTTTGTTTTGTTTTTTCAATCCACAGTGATGAATTAGCAGCGAGCGTGGTTACAAAAAGCTGCTCACTTCCCTCAGTTCCCAGGACAACAAAAACCAGAATGGGCTATAAAAGAAAATTAAACGAACAGAGTATAATACCCAAGTGCTCACTGTGACCACAGACACTTATGCATCCATCTATTTCTCTTTGAAGCCTTCTGCCAACCCCCACCCCCTTTTCCTCTCTTACCGTGTTGTTGACATCCTCCTTCAATTTGCACCAGCTGCTCTGTGCATGTGTAACCATTTCATCTCTTGAGGGTAACGCTTCAACGTTAAATATGACAACAAATTATTATTGCAAGTAGTTCTTCTTTTCCAAGGACAGTGCTTTGGGGTCAGTCTTACTTCTAACAGTTATGTAAAAATGAATGTTTTATATTTGTTGGTGCTGGAATTCTGTCAGCAAAAGGAAAAGGTTGGATCCCATTTTTTCCCCTCCTCCTTCACAGTCTCAGCCCTTCTACCCTGAATTTTGTTCCTTCATCATTAACTGCGCACATGGCAGTGAGACTCAATGTCACACATGGAAACTGCTACAACTGTGATCTGATTTTTGAGTCCCACTGAGCTGGAAAATCTGACTTCTACAGAGTAAACTTTTTTTTTTTAGTAGCACTGATTCAAAACAGTTATTTTTAAAAGATATGAATGATTTCTTCATTGTTTGAACATTAAATTTTTAGAGATTCTGAAGATTTAAAAAAGCAAAACCCTTTCTTATTATTGAGAGAAATATTTATTTGATTGTTTCAAGAGCCTTCCCTTCATGTAGTAGCATACCTTTTAAGAAAATTAGAAATACAGTCAATTGAAAAAATCAGGTTAACACTTTACCTAAGAGTGATTTTTCTGTTAAAACATTTAATTGATTTAGTTCCTATTTTTCTATTACTTTTGTGAGCAGGAAGCATTAATTCTGGGGAAAATATTACGTGAGTCAATATTGTAAGTTCTTTGCATGCTTTTTGTTATCAGTGTTATCTGTATATAAAATCAATTCAATCAAATAGGCTTCACCATATTGCATCATGTTGGCTTCAGTGAAAGACCTCTTCAAATATATTTTTGCCAGTTAGTAGAATGTGCCCAATTCAACTGAGAAACTGGTGTTTATTCCCAAGTTACCCAGCCCCCCTCCAAACTCATGAAACCAGCCTCCCCTTAAAGTGACTATTTCATCAAACCATTTCACTGCTAATAATATAGATTTTGTTCGTCAAGTCTGTCGAGCTGGTCAAATGTTTGAGAATCACCCATCAAAGTGGGGAAAAGTATTCATTAAAAATTTGTTGAACAGTATGTGAATACAATATTCAGATGTGATTATTTTTTATCATGTTTACAGCATACATTCATGTGGTATAGGCCAATCTATCTTAAAAGTTAACATGAATTTTTAACCCTCTATGTGGATATGTTCAAGGACAAAAATAGAGATTCAAAATATTTTTCTTAGAATTGAAAAAAAAAAGTTACCTTCTCAACAGATTATGTACCATTAGAGAAGGATTCTATTTGTTTAATACCTGTCTTCAGCCTGGATGATCAATAACAAAAGTCACAGAACCCTCGTGGCTTAGTACCGTCAATTACAAATTGTGCTACTAACCACGACACGAGCATTTGGAAGCCTCCAGCTGCCCCTGGCGAGAAATACAACCTAAATTTACGGTATCCTCCCAGGTTGCTGTGAGTCAGAAGCTACTGGATGGCAGGGAGTTTGGTTGAGTTCCTTTCGGGACTGCAGGAGACCGGGTGGCACCGGAGGAATGAGTTTTGCAGCAAACAACAAGATTGGGTGTTGAGCCCACGTGAGGGTCAGTAGGAGAAAAGACCCGGCATTCTGCTCCATTGAAAATCTGCAGTCCGGGGAAAGCCACGAGAAAGGTTCACTGTCAGAGAGGACCTTTGTTAGCACAACCACAGGGACTGAGTATGTGGTTTTTTCTATCTTTAACAGGATGCTTCGTTCATTGTAGACATTCAGTGAAAATTTATATAAAAATCCAATTTAATGATTTGGGGTGCAAGAGAGATCTTCACAATTTCTGTTAGACTTGACTTACACCACAAAATGGTAAATTGCTATGCAGAAATTCTAAATTTACCAAGAGAACATTTTAACCTAAATGTATGCATATTTCTTCAAAACATAGCAAAAAGATAACTATCTTATGGCAATAACATGCAAAGATCTTACAGACTAATAGTAAATACAATGTTTGCAGAATACCTTGAGAAATATGTAATGAAAACAAATATAATTAAAATCTTTATTTGCAGAAATATTTATCAGATTACAGAAATGATGCTTCCCTGCCATTCAATATTTTTTCCTTTGGGTGCTATATTTTGATTTGTGTTTCGGTGGAAAAGCACTAACACTTTAGTGCTTACCAGGCAGAATTAACCTGACAATAAGTGAAGCCTGCCAAAGGTCATTTTTATATTAAAAATTCCCATTGGTTTTGCCGCTATACATTATTTTCCGGGAAGATGAGCAGAGGCCTGGTGCCATATTGGGGAAGAACTGTTTCTGCCATCAGTGTGAGAGTAAACAAGTGACACAAAATTACAGTTGTGTAAATAACTCAGGATTAATGTCCCACACACTGTTTTCCTTTCACTGGTCTCGTTGGTAGGTCAAATGGCTCTTCAGACCACCTACTCTCAATCCCCCACACATGGACACATAATTCTTGGGCTGCCGATGTTTACTTTCTTTTGTAAAGCTGATTTTTTACCATTTAAAGTTACAGGAATATGAAAAGGGGAAAATGCTGTGTGTTTAAGCGAGGTGCTCATCACAGACTTACTGACTGTAAGGTTCATTTTGAAGTCTAAGGGGAGTAGCATGAGAAGGACAAAGAAATACCAATCCTTATATCGCTTTACCAAGTTCAATGGACTTTACTTCAGACCATGCCTACCCTTATCCAATAAAATATTACCACCGCTATCAGCATTTATTATTAGAGAGTTTGCATCAGTTTAACACTAATTAGAGTACATTTCCCAGTAATTCTATGCTCACGTAGTCATGTCATCTGGAAGGCTAGCTGAATATTTAAACTGTTAGTAATTATTTCTTTACCCCTTTCCCTTAGATTCTGTCTCTTCTAAAATATGAAGAAAATATTTCTCCAAAAAGTTCATGGAAAAAATGATTGTAAAAGTAATAAAAATATTGCCACAAAATTTTGAAGACCCTTCAATATATCCTTTCTTTCTTTTATACAAAGGGAAGTGATCTGATGCTACCTTTGACACGTACTTCTGATGTTAAAGTTGAGATTACACACAAAATTGCAGATTTACTTTCTGTGGATGTCTGTAAAACTTATGAACATTGTTTCAAGTGCTGAATAACCCACAGAGCTTCCATGCATGGGATGCACCCTTAAATGCCCAATTTCTCTGTGACAATAATGAGGTTGGTAAAGTTGGGTAAGCAAACAATATTTTGCTTATTGTACAAAGCTTTGTGAGCACCCCAAAACCATGTCCTTTAAAATATGAGTAAGACCTAAATATGAATATGTTCACCAGTGGCAAAAGAGATGTAAAAAAAGAAAATCATAGTAAAAATATAATATAAAACATCTCTAAACCTTAAAATGTTTCCTGATTGTGAGCTTAAACTTGCTACACTTTTATAGATCATTTTGCCAATACTTCACCTTACATTTTTCTAGGTGATACTTACCTATTGCAAAAATAAAATATCAATCCCCATCGTCTTCAAAATTAATTGTTTACAATACTTTTGTCCCTTTATGTACAATGCCATAAACAGCTTTTTGAGTGAAGATGTTTTTTAAAGTAGCTTGTAGGGAAATGTTTGGAAAGCATCACATGGGAAGCAAAGAGACAGAAAGCAAGTGAAGAGAGAGACTACACGAAGCATCAATGCCACCGGTGTCGTGGGTGCAGACCCTCCTGGCAGGAGAGCCGGACACATCTTCCCTCCGAGGCACAACCAGACAGGTAAGATGGACGTTCCACAAAGGAAACAAAAGTCAGTGGGAAGCAGACTAAGGGATGTGAACAAAAGCAAAACGTGCCATGTTAAACACGAGACAAAGAGCATGAAGATAAATACACATGCCACTTACACACCAAAAATGATCATGATAATCATGCCACTAGACGAAATTAATTTTTCACGGCATTTAACATTTTATTTCATGAAAGGGTAAACATCAATATGCAACGAAAATCAATGTGTCATGTCAATTCTTTTGAAGAGCTTAGTTTTACTCCTTTATAAAGGACACTGAGAAACGAATGTAATTCAGGAGTTGGGGGTGAAAGATCTGGAGGCCTGGTGATTCAGTGGTTTTGCTTTGGCCTGGGATCAGCATGGTCAGCAGTTCAAAACTGCCAGGAGATTTGTGGGAGAAAGACTGGGCTTTTTACTCCAATAAGCAGTCTCAGAAACTCACAGCAGGTCACGATGAGTCAGTGCTGACTTGATGGCAGGGTTAGATTGAAGTGATCTATATATTCCATATAACATGTTCTGTTTATAAGTTTTATGTACTCTGTGTTATAAAAATATATCTGCTTTATATGCACATACACATACATTCACAAACATTACTATTACTATGAAATATATTTCAATAAAATATATTTCACAATTCTCCATATATTAGTTATGTGCATGACTATGAAAATCTATGAACACAGCAAATTATATTAACACCTTTTACATTAAAAGTCATAATATTGCCAAAAGATAAAATATAAACTAAATTTGATGGTAAAATGTTGCTTACTATGAAAATAAGTCTTAATTAAATTAAACCATCTGTCTAAACTTCACTTAATTAAAGAAGTAATTTAATTACTTTCTATTATTAATGAAATATATACTCATAAAGAAAATGAATGAACATCAGACACAGTTAAAAATTTTTAAATTAG
>NW_022103911.1:4263516-4269769 GCF_000313985.2 Echinops telfairi | reverse complement strand
ACGAAGTCTTGCCATCCTTGACTCTAAGGAGTATTCTGGCCTTACTTCTTGTAATACAGATCTATTTGTCCATGGGGCTTTCAATATTCTTCTCTAGAGCCACAAATCAAGTGTATCTATTATCTACAGTCTTCCTTGTTCAAGTGTATCTACAGTCTTCCTTGTTTAATGTCCAACTTTCATGTGCACACGATGCAATGCAGAATATCATGCCTTGGGTCAGGAAAACCTTAGTGCTTGAAGTACCATGATTGTACTTCAATAATCTAAAGAGGTTTTGTCAAGCAGATTTATCAAATGCATTTTGTATTTTGATCTCTTGGCACCTGCTTCCAAGAACACTGATTGTGTATTCAAGCAAGACAACATCCTTGAGAGCATCAAACTTTTCTCTATTTATCCCGATCTTATATTTTGATCCCGTTGTGAGGATTTTAATCTTCTTACATTGAGTTGTAATCTATACTGAAGGCTTGATCCTTGATCTTCATCAGCAAGTGCTTCAAGTCCTCACTTTCAGCAAACAACGATTGTCATCTGCATATTGCAGGTTGTTAATTAGCCTTCCTCCAATCCTGATGCCATTTTCTTCTTCATAATATAATTCAGCTTCTCTGATGATTTGCTCAAAATACAGATGGCAAAAGTATGGTATGCATGATACAACCCTGATGCATACCTTTCTGGATTTTAACCCATGCAGTATTCCTTTGTTCTGCTTGCAGAACTGCCTCTTGGTCCATGTACAAGTTCTGAATGAGCACATGAAATGCTCTGGAATAACCATCCTTCTCAAGGTTATCCACAGTTTGTCCTGAGCCACACAATCAAATGCCTTGGCATAGTCTATGAAACACAAGTACATATCTTTCTGGTTTTCTCTGCTTTGAGCCAAGATGCATCTGATGTCAGGAATTACATTGCTTATTCAGTGTCCTCTTCTGAATTCAGTGTCTGAAACTTCTGGCAGTTCCCTGCCAATATACTTCTGCAACTGCTGTTGGGTGATCTTAAGCAAAGTTTTATTTCTGTGCTACATCAATGATATTGTTCTATAATTTGATCATTCTGTTGGGTCACATTTCTTTGGAGTGGGTACAAATATGGATCTCTTCCAGGCAGTTAGGTAAATAGCTGTCTTCCAAATTTTCTAACACAGATAAGTAAGTTCTTCCAGTGCTCCTTCAGCCTTCTGAAATATTTCTATGGGAATTCAATCAATTCCTGGAGCTTTGTTTTTGGCTACAGCATTCAGTGCAATTTGAATTTCTTCCTTCAATAGCATTGATTCTTGCTCCTATGCATTCTCCTAAAGTGGTGGACTGTCAACTAGTTCTTTTTGGTAGAGTGACTCTGTGTAGTCTGGCCATTTCTCTTGATGCACCCTGCTTCTGGTCTCGTTCAATATTTCACCTACAGAATCTCACAAGATTTCGACTTGAGGCTTGAGTTTTTTTCTTGATTTCTTTCCGTTTCAGGTATGCTGAGGATGCTCTTCCATTTTGTTTGTCTAATTCTATGTCCACCACTCATCTGTCAGTTGTCCTGCTGTGGTGACTTAAGTGTTGGTGTGATGCTGAAAGCTATGCCACCAGTATTTCAAATTCTAGCAGGGTCATCCAAAGTGAGCAGGTTTCAGCAGAACTTCCAGACTCAGAACAGACAGTGAACTCCCCACTCTGGAGGGAGAAGCGGCTAAAACCCTTATTTCTAGCTTTGAAGCACTGTCAAATACTGAACGCCTAAAACAAAAGAAGCAGAGCATTTTCAGAGTTACTGCCAGTGGATGGGCACCTCCCGTCTGAGGGCACATGAAATATAACTGAAGAGGTGCTGATTTCTTGGAGGCAATTCGACTTTGGTGACATGAGTTGGGTAAAGCCTGTCGGAGTGGAGCCTACCAGATCTTCATTTGCTGATGGGGCATGACTCATTGTAAAAGGAAATAGCTGCAAAAATCTGCTAAGGATCAGAACTTAGAATGTGTAAAATACAAATTGAGGAAAACTGGAAGTAGTCAAAAATGAAATGGACTTCATGAAGATCTATTGAGATCTAATTGATCTCCAAATTAATTAATCTCCTAAGAATTACTGAGCTGAAATGAACTGGTATTGGCCATTTTGAACCAGAAAATCATATGATTTACTATGTTAGGAATAACACGATCAAGAGGAATAACATGACATTCATTGTTAGAAAGGATCATGCTATATTCTTCTAGAAGTACAATGCTACCCTGATAGGATCTTATCTATCCACCTTCAAAGAAATACTATCAATACAACTAATAATTCAAATTTATGTACCAATCACAAAATGATAGTGCTGAGGAAACTGACAAATTCTACCAAGGACTGCAGTTGGAAATTAATCAATGCAATCAAGATTCATTGATAGTTACAGGTGATTGCAATGCAAAAGGTAGACACCAAGAGGATGGAACAGTAATTGGAAAATATGGATTTAGTGACAGAAATGAAGCTGGATATCACGTAAAATAATTTAGCAAAATCAATGACTTACATGTTCAGAGAAAATACCTTTGTCCAACAAAACAAAAGATGATTATACGCATGGACTTCCCCAGATAGACTACACAGAAATCAAGTTTGCTACATTTGTGGGGAGACATGATGGAGAATGTCAATATCTGCAGCTAAACCCAGACCAGTGGAACAGACCATCAATTTCTCATATGTAAGTTCACGATAAAGCTGAAGAAGATTAAAAGAAATCCACAAGAGCCAAAATATGATTTTGAACTATCCTACCTGAATTTTGAGAACATCTCAAGAACAGGTTTAAAATGTTGAACACTATTGACAAAAGACCTGATGAGCTGTGGGAGGTTTTCAAAACCATCAAGCGCAAAGAAAGCAAACATCATTAAAAAGATGTAGGTGACTTTTCCCATGGACATCGTAAAGAACCTGTCCAATGGGCACAAATATGCCACATGCTCTTACTTATATTAAACATTCCTTTATTAATATTATTCATTATTTTAAATTTCATTCCATGTTTTTCCATTTTGTTTTGTTGATATAGTTGATACAATTAATCATTTTTATATGCATGTATTTAGCTTCTCTGAATTGGATTCTGTTTCTTTCCATTGTAATCTATGACACGGTGTAGTAAAATAAGAATTAACTCAATCAAACTGATCATAAGTTACATGTTCTTGCACTTCTGAAAATTAAAATCTTCAAGTTATAAGTAGTAAGCAAAATAAGAGTCAAAAAGATATTCTTCAACAAAACCTATGGCTAATATTCATTTTATTAAAATTTCATATCAAAGTATTCAGAACATTCATTTATTATGATATATTAACCCTGGACAATCATGCATTTTATATGCTTAATAATTTTAGCAATACAAAAATAAATGATTATGAGAAATTATCTTTGTAACTAAAATAATGTTTCTTTATACTTTCTTCATATTTTGCATGAGAAAATGAGGAAAAGAAATAAAAACAAATAAGAAAAGTAGTGAATCAGAAATGGTAAAATAAAGAATACCAAAATTAAAACAAATATGGCATTTATAAACTGCTGGTGAAGTCTTAAAATATTTTTTTTCTATCTGAGCACATGGAAATACATGATTGATGTATTATTTTTGTTATTATTTTCAAATTTCTAAAACCATATATTTAGTATTTTCCATAGAAAAGAAGCAAATGTGATGTCTAAATATTGGCTAAGCAAATTCCCTTGGATAAAATAAATATTAATCATTGGCACAAATATGTTGTGACCATACTTCTTCTCAAATTACTTTCAATGTTTTAAAGTTAAAGGAGGAAATTTACAACTCCTAAATTTAATCATTGGGAAAGTTAGAAACAAACCAGCGAATGTGCAGTGAATGTTCTCCTGTTCTGACATCTCAGCGCTTAGCCCCTTTTTAATATCATATGCTTTCAAGTGGTACCTTGTATTAAGTCTGTCATTTATTACTGGGGTCCAGTGGAAATTCTTGTTGGTCTTACATGCCCCTAGAAAAAGACGATTCCATCATTGCAGAGGCCAGTATATTTCAAGTTAAAGTGGAAACTCACTGAGCTCTAGGAAGATCCAGCTTTAGAAAAATAGATGTATAAATATCACTTTTGTGTATTTATGCAGCACCAACCCAAATAGAGAGTACATTAGCAGCTAGACACAGGGTGGGTGTGATATTCCATCTCTGAATATTTTAAAGCTATATCTCCAGATCCTACCTTTATTTGTAAAATTGAATGAACTCTATGTTGTTCTGATTCTTAACCTTAAAGATGGTGATTAAGATGTGAATACATATAATCCCTGATCTAAGATGGGTTTCCAATTCCAACAACATTCCAACAACATCTTATGCTGGTTCAGACTTAACTTGACTAATTAGTTTTCTATAAGTTTTCATTATTATTGACGTTATTCATGAATATTCCAAGATATTCATCAATATCTTGGAACAAAACTTGAGGTCTTGTGATGGAGTTTTGGAATTTCAAAAATTCTTCATGGCAAATAGTATTTTCAAAAACATAAATGGTTCTCAAAAACATAAATAGACAACTCAAACAAATAAACCAAGACCTCAGTGCCATCAAGTCAATGCCGACTCATAGCGACCCGATAGGACAGGGTAGACCTGCCTCTGTGGGTTTCTGATACAGTAACTCTTCAGAGAGTAGAAAGCCTCATCTTTTTCCTTTGGAGCAGCTGATGACTTTGAACTGCTGACTTGGCAGTGAGCAGCGTAACTCATAAGCAGTATCCCACCAAGGCTCAACTAAGAGAAACAAAGAAAACACAGTCCTTGCAGTGCAACAGTGAGGGATTCTATGGCCAAAATACTGAACCATTGCATGGCAAAAAAATTTTTTTTGAAGTACACAGTCACTGTACCAAAAAGAAACTGGTCCACATTCAACCATTTCAAGAGGTAACACTTGATCAAGAATCAATAGTAAGGAAGGAGTAAGTTCAAGCTGCACTGAATATACTAGCAAAAAACAAGGCTCCAAGAAATAATAACATACCATTTCTGTTTGAACAACATGATGAAACATGAGAAACACTCAATTATCTATGACAAGACATTTGCAAAGGAGTTACCTTGCCAACCTACTATGAGACCCATATCTGTGCCTAATTCAAGGAAAGGTGATTAACAGAACATGGAAATTATTTTAAGGTATCATTAATATCACAAGCAAGTAAAGATAATTCAACAATCTTCACGGCTGTCCATTGACAGGGAGCTGTCAGACATTCAAACTGGATTCAAAAGAGGATGTGGCAAAAGGGTTGTCAGTCCAGAGATCAGATATATCTTGGCTGACAACTTGCAATCCCAGAAGTTATTTACTTGTGTTTTATTGACTATGAAAGGCAATGGATTGTGTGGTAACAAACTATGGATAACACTGAGAAAAAATGAGTATTCCAGATCGCTTCATTGTGCTCATGTAGAAACTGTACATGGACCAAGAGGCAATAGCTTCAACAGGGAAGGAGTGTGCCAGAGATACATTCTTCACCAGACTTAGTCCTTCTGTGTGCTGAGCAAATACTCTGAGAATCTGGGCTATTTGAAGAAGTGGCGTAAGGATTGGAGGCAGGCTTATTAAAAATCTGTAAGATGGAGATGGCACAATCTTGCTTGCTACAAAGCAAGGAGTATTTTGAAGCACTTGCTGATGAAAATCAAGGATTACATCCTTCAGGGTGAATCACATCTCAATATAAAGAAAACCTAAATCCTCACAACTGGACCAATAGATGAAATTATGATAAGCAGAAAAAAGATAGAAATTGAAAGACTTCAGATTAACTGGATCCATAATCAATGTTCCTGCATGTAGCCTTTAAGACAAAACAAAGGACCTATTACATTGGGCAAATTTGCTACATATGACCTCTTTGAAGTGCTCAAGGATGTCACATTGAAGACAAAGATATGCTAACCTAAGCCATGGCATTTTCCCTTGCCTCATACACACGTGAAAGGAAAATCAAAGAAGAATGTATGCCTTTGAACAATGGTGTTGGTAAAGAATATTGAAAGTTCCACACACTGTAGAAAGAATAAACAAATTTGTGATTGAAAAACCTGATGGTGCCTGGCTATCAAAAAGTATAGCATCTGGGGTCTTAAAGGCTTGAAGGTAATCAAGAGGCCATCAAGCTCAGAAGCAACAAAGCGCACATGGAAGAAGCACACCAGCCTATGCAACCACGAGGTGTCGAAGGGA
>NW_022103911.1:4258827-4262298 GCF_000313985.2 Echinops telfairi | reverse complement strand
AAAAAAAAAAGGAAGGGCCTCAAGGAGATGGATTGACTCCTCGGCTGAAAGCAAGACTTCCAGCATAGGAATAACTGTGAGGATGGCGCAGGACTGGACAGTCTTTCATTTGGTTGTGCATGAGGTTGCTACGGTTCACAATTGACTCAATGATAGCTAACAACAACAACAACAATCAGGAAAGACTAGTTACTGGGAAAGGACAGTGTGTTAGTCCAGGTAGAGTAGAGAAACAAATTCAAAGAGCTTTATATAAAAGAGCAATTGAATATGGAGAAAACATTCCAGCCCAGTCTAGATCAAGTCCATAAGTCCAACATGAGTCTATATGTAAGATACCAAGCTATAAATCTTCTTCAGACTCATGAAACACATGCAATGATACCAAAGGCAGGAAGATCACAGGCCAGTGGGTGGAAAGTCTTATGGAGCCATTGGGGGTGGAGACATCTCAGTGCTGGCCCCGGTCTCCATGTGGCTCCTTCAGCTCCAGGGTTCTTGCATAGCTCCATGTATCTTGTCAGCAAGCTTGTCTCACAGGGAGTGAGCGTGTGTCCTGACTCCAGAGAGCTATTTATCTCCTTAGCGCCTCCACATGAGGTCACCTGGTTGATAGGCCAGACTCCACCCCTCCACTTTAAGTCTCCAATTGAGAACAGATTATGTAACTACCACAGACATTATGCTTAGTAAACAGAAGGACAGGGAAAACGCGGAAGACCCTGGACAAGCTGACTTGACCCAGTGGCTGCGAGAGCAGACTACACATCACAGCAACTGTGAGGATGGCACTGGCTCTGGCCGTGTTACAGCCTGTTCTCCAGAGGGTGACTGTGAGTCCTACCAACTCAAGGGCACCTAACAACCACCATTACAAAATAAATGGAAATTTTCTCTTCTTAACACAGCACACATAATTTTGTTCCCCTTTACTAATACCCAACAGTGTTTTCTAAATATTTTCCCAATCTTAGTAATAAAGAAAAATGTTTGGTAGCAGGAGGGAAAGTCCAATACCAGCCACTTGTCTTTCTCAGAATGTGTTAATTTTACAGTGGAAATTGATTAGCCTTTAAACAATTTCAAACCTAAAAAATTAGTAGTTACTTCTTAGTTTCTAACACACAGTCCCATTTTCAACATGTCACTAAGGTGATCAGTCTATTTTTTTTTAACATACTCTCTTTCTTTTACTCTCTTTCCCTTACTTTCAAGCCATTATAATAGTCTGTGGACGTTCCTCAGCCCCTCAAGATACTTCTGTGCCATATCCTTTTTGCTGTACCGCTGTCCTTCAGAGGACTCTTTCTACACTCATGTCTCTGATGAGTTCATGGTTTTAAAGTCTATATTTCAGTTATTGTGGTATTCATATTTTCTGTCTAGAAAGCTTCCTGCATTTCAGATTCATATATCCTACCTACTTTAAGCCTTAATTTAGATATACATTGAATAGTTCCTTTAAAAATGCAGTGCCTGACCTTACTATCATAAACACTGGAAAACTACCATTTCAACCTTGACCACATAACTCAACTTCTCACACAGTTGAAGTTGTCTTTTTCTTTGCCATTTCTCAGACCAAGCATTCTTAACTTCTCTCCTCTTACAGACTGTATTTAAACCATTGGCAACAGAGATTGATTTTTTAATGAGTATCATATAACTACCCACTTCATAACGTGTGCAAAAAATCATTCATATTACTCTAGTTAATGACCCAGTAAATCTTTCACTTTCCTTTCTGACTGTTTCTTATCTATCATCTACAGTGATCCTTACCATATATAAGTTAGCTCATATCATGCCCATGTTCCCAACCTTGCAGACATTAACCATTTCACACAGAGTGTAAACCAATATCTTTCCAAGGGTCTATAACAGCCTATGTCTGTACCTAGATATATATCTTTTTCCCCATTATGAACATTCATAGACAATAAAATAAAATATCACATTATTTGAATTTTTACTTCTAAATATTATCAAAATATATTTTATATATTTCATGTAAAATTTATTTTTGTTTACATTTTATGAATATAAAAAGTTAAATTATAATAATAAGCATTGTTTACTGATATCTCTTTTGATACATCAATCTCCAGTTTTTTAGCCAACAGCATGCCAAATTACCAATGCCAAGAGATCAATGGCTTGCCATATTGTCTGGTGACCTTGGGCACTTTCAGAGTCAGCCATACTTAGGTTTATTTTACTCTGCTAGTCGTAAGGCTAATCTGCTGATACCCACCATCCCGTGGCATTCCTACTTCATTGTCCTATTCCCTGGTCTAGTGGCCCCAGGAGCTGCGTGTTTCAGGAAGAGCCTTCAGATTAACATCCAATCCATGGACCTGAACTGGACTGTTGTATTAACCACACTTAAAATGGTGTGAGTCATTTCTCTTGATGCAAGCTTCTTTCTTTATATAACTATATAAATGTCACTGATTTTGCATATCTGGAGAACCCCATCTCACACATAGAGTTGGATTTGGGATTCCAAAGGGGTCATTAGATTGATTTTCGCAAAGGAAGCAGGATAGTCATGAAGGCACCGGGTCTAAGAAAACCGGAAACTGCACTGAGAAAAAGGCCAGGGCAGTTATGCCAAGCTGTTGTTTTTCAGCACAATAATTCATCTGTTCATCCTTTGAGGATCACAAAGTTGTCCTATGAGAATTTTGTTGATAAACTTTACCCCGTCTGCATTCTGATCTTGCCCCTCTGACTTCTTTCCCCCCCTTAACTCAATGAGCTTTTAAAAAACACCTTACTGATGGTAGGGGCAGTGCAGGAGAAGGGAGAGGGAGCAGTCATTTGGGGAAAGCATAGATGTCTGCCTGTTGGTGGGAGGGAAAGAAGGGCTGAACTCCAAGTGAGGGGAGGAGTGAGTGAAGATACTTTGGGGGACACTAGGTGAGGCGTGTCTTTGGTGGTGTGCAGCGGGTAGGTAACATTGAACTCAGGCGTCTGGCAATATCCCAGAAACCCAGGCCAGGGTCGTGCAATGCTGAGACACTGAATCCTGGATCTTTGGGGCACACAGCACACTACAGAGGTGGCATTGGTGAGATCCCATGTGGACACCACTGGGTGAACTGAACTCCAACCCAGACACACCATCACAAGCAGCACGATCAATAATTACTTAATGCTCATTGACATTTTCAAATGTTCAGTTCATTCACTTCAAACACACATCAAAACTCGAACTTAAAGTTAACAAGTCATTAGCTATAAGGGTAACACAAGATTAATTCAGCATCCTATCAGCTACTGGCTCTTAGTCCCGTTAGGCATTGCCTTCATCAGTGTACTCACCCGGGTAGAGATGGAGAGAGCAGGAGCTGATATCTCCTTAGTTCCTGGCTCTCTGAGTTCAGGCTCTCTACCCGGGTCTTTATAGGCAGTCTTACTGGCTCTTTGACATCATTCTGGTGTTTGGCCAAGGTCTTATCAGGGTTC
>NW_022103911.1:4255734-4257914 GCF_000313985.2 Echinops telfairi | reverse complement strand
GGCTGTGTGTGGGGGTGTTTAAAAGGGAGGTGTTGTCCAGGAAGGAAAAGCATGTTTGGAGACTGATTATGGAAGATATCATATAATTATGTTTGATGTGATTGAACTATGGAATGATATGACATATATATGCACTCCCAAGTAACACAAAATTAAAAGAAAAAAGAGAGAAAAGCATAAATCCAGAAATGGGTTTGAGGGCTCGCACTGAATCCTAGCTTCAATTTAAGAACAATTAGTTCTTACATCATAGCCCTGCTCCATATTTGCCCTCAGGAAGGGAACACAGAATACACGGTGCTATAGCAAAATATGGCTAAGAATTTGGAGGGTACCCAGATATCAGATAAAATCGTATCTGGGGCCTTAAAAGCTTGTCTCCAAACAAGCAGCCATCTAAGAGAGATGTCAACTAAATCTGCACAGAAAAAGCACACCATCATCACTTACCAAAGTATTATAATCCATATAATCCAAATCAAAAGAGAGATTCGTCTCAGAGTCTAAATTGTGAGACTCCAGTGTGCAGAGGTGCTGGATGACAGTGGGATGCCAAGAGTCATTGGTGAAACAACATAGGCAATAAGCCTCTGGAGAACTTCCCTATCTAAAATTGATGGGTGGGAGGACAGTGGTCACTAAAGAGAGTGCTTGGGAGAGAGGAGCGCAGAAGAGAAAAGGCATAAACTGGTCTTGAACAATTAAAACTTGTCAGTAGCTCTCCACTATGAGGCAGGCTGGACCTGGTCTGGTTTCCAAAATCCTCTGTACTTTTGGCTTGTATTGTTTTGTTTCGTATTTATTCACTCATGTAAAGGTGTTGCAGGTGTCTGTCATCGGAGGTCACCCTCTGGAAGTCGTGCTACGTGTTTTTCCATTTTTCAGTATAAGAAACACAGGGTTGATGGACCTATAGGAACAGCAAGTAGAATATGGGTTTCGGGGGGAGGTGGTTACAATGGTGGTCGTGGTGTAAAAGGAAGACAATGTCAAGGTGTCCACTTAGAAAAAGAAAATCTGAAAACTGATTTGGGTAGCAATTGTAAAATTTTACTTTACATGATTGAACTATGGAATAATAAATAAAATTATTAAATCCCAGTTAACAATTATTTTTTTTTTAGTCCTACAAGGAAGCCAAAAATTCTGTTTGATGTGGGGTAAATCAAAGAACAACATATTCTTTGGGGGAAAATCAGAGAGATGGAAGACAGCCTTCAGCACTGTGTTGGCTGCAAAAGAAGATAGCTGTACTTTATCCTGGGCTAGGGCTATTGTACAAAAGTTTTTCATTGCTACGAAGGAGGGCTGATCATTTTAGCTTTGTTTTTGTTTTTTGAAAGGGAAGCATTAAGCCAAATAAAATTGGGAATTTATGACATAGATGAAGGATAAGTTGAGGGCAAATAGCTTCACTTTTTGATAATTTTACTTAATAAAGATTTCGATGATTTTGTGGTTATATATATATTTTTGATTCATACATATTACATTATATCATGATGTAGGTTACATTTTTCCAGTGCTTTGGTCCTTGTACATTTCCTTAGAATACTTGGCTCTGTCTTCTCGAGCAGCCCTTTGAAATTTTCCATTCAGCTTCTTGACTTCATCCTTTCTCCCATTTGCTTTAGCTACTTTATGATTAAGAGCAAGTTTCAGAGTCTCTTCTGACATCCATCCTGATCTTTTCTGGTCTCATTGAATATTACCACTTTGAATATGACCATTTTGACCTCTTTGAATATTAACAAGTCTATGTTTTTTTTGGTTTTGGTCCTAATAGATGTTTTTTCTTTTTGGCAATAAATTAGTCCTTCTGTTTATAATGAGGTAGTATATTACTTTAGAAACTTAAATGCAATAGAAAATGGAATTTAAATAATTTACAAGTTGGCACACTCTAGGATGAAATGAATATCAAGACATATTAGTAGAGATTAGTTTAGGAATAAATATGATATTCAAACTTAAGTAGATATTATGTACTCCTCTCACGAGGACACTATATCTTGCTTTATATTTTGTTTATCACATCTTGCTGCTTACCTTGGTTAGCACAATCTAAAATAAAAATAATAAAATGGAAAGAAGAAGACAGACATAGTGGAACAAAGGAAGGTTAAAAGAAAAAAATGAAATAATGAGAAAAGATTGTTCGATATTTACATTGATGTAGT
>NW_022103911.1:4253622-4255049 GCF_000313985.2 Echinops telfairi | reverse complement strand
CTGTTTCCAATTAATTTAAATTTTTTTCAAAAAATTAAGGTATGAGTTCAAGAGAAATTAAAATGAATAGCATTCAGATTCCAATATTGCAAATATTTTCAAAGGACCGCTAGGCTTACAGCTTTGCATATCTAAGGAAGAAATACTTTTCTGTGCTTAGCCAGCTCCTGGTGACCACATGTGTGCAGAACAGAAAAGCTCCCTCGGGTTCTGAAGGCTTTCAGAAACACACCATCGTAGCACACTTTTAAGGTGCCTCTGGGTAACATAGAACTGCAACATTTTGTCGAATAGTCTAGCATTAACTATTTGTGCCATCTAGGAATTCTTTTCTTTTACCCAGTCAGGAGCCAGGCTCCGTAAACTAGACATTAGAAGGATGCCCTAGGCTGACAGGAAGAGAGGAGAGAAGCCTTTCAGTCATGGAGCTAACAACGGGCAACCACCAAGCAGGCAAACTATGAGAAGGAAGCTATCAGAAATACTCAAAGCCCGTAATTTTTCCTCTCTGAATTTGGACTGTAGGAATGGGCATGTTGATTGGTTTAACAAAATGAGAAAGCTCTCTTACCTGTTTCTATCTTTGGAATACTTAGAAGATGTGCATTATATAAAGGAACATATGCCTACCTCTGAAGTAGAACTATGCCGGTCAGAATGATGCAAAATGATCATGACTTGGCAATGATAGGCAATGGGGTAAACTCCCAAGCTTCTTATGATTTCCATGGTGTAAGGACTTGCTATGATGGGGCAGTGTCTGGGCCAAGGATCCAGGTGGAAGAAATGGCTGAGTCAAATAACACAGTCATGGTTGAGTAGGAGCTGAGTCAGCAGGGGGCTGCTGATTGTGCTGGAGGGAAATATATTGTCTGCTCATGAGCCCCAGATGTCAGCAGCAAATTCTATCGTGAGAAACCTCTAGGCCAAGCCAACACTGTAGTAGAAATGTCACACCCACTATGCAGTGGTATGAACTCTGATGAAGCGCTCCACAAAGGCGCTTCCTTTTTCCCGGAAATGTTCATAAGAGCTGTATGATTGGCTTCCACATACCTCATTTTTAAGCTTATCCCATGTTTGAAGTGTGGAGATAAGATAGTCGACTTTCATTATCTAATCCCAGCACATTTCCTTAGCCGATATTAAGAGCTCAAGTAAAGACAAATGTTCTGAGAATGATGATGGTAGCAAATGTACATATGTGCTTGACACAATGGATGTATGTATGGATTTCGATAAAAATTACATGAGTCCCAATAAAATGATTTTTTAAAAATTGTAAAAATGATTAGGTTTAACTATGTCTTAAACTAGATTGAAAGAATTATAATTTTTATGCACGATTGATCATTTATGAATCATTGATAATTTATGTACCACTGAACAATTGGGCCAAAGCAAGCAAGGTTTTTCTTTCTCTTCTG
>NW_022103911.1:4250973-4252736 GCF_000313985.2 Echinops telfairi | reverse complement strand
CATTCACTGTGGTAAGATTTTTTGTTCTGATGATGCCTTATACCTGATCCCTTCGACACCTCGTGGTTGCATAGGCTGGTGTGCTTCTTCCATGCATCGTGCATACTTTTATTAGATAATTTAACGCTTCAGTACACACTTTTGTACTATTCCTAGTGGTGAAATGGAAGTCACCCAGCATCTGTGCACAATGAACTGTAATGGCTTGCAAGAGGAAAAGCAGTTGTGCAATAGAGTTGTGAGGTAAACTAGGTCCTTTTGTTGTTGTTGTTCATGGAACACAATACTTACCTGAAAAATAACAGGAAAGCAATGATCACTCATATTTGCATTTGACAGACATTTTCTGAAAAAATGAGTGAAATCAGGTTATGACTTTAAAGAGAGCCATAGACATTTGTTTCCAAAGACAAAAATTAAGTATTTATTTGGAACATAAGTTTTTCAAGGCTTGGATATTCCACCATAAACATAATATTCCATCAACGTTCCATGATATATATGATGTGTTCAGTAATGATCCTGATGAATAACAGTTATGCTCTATACAATAAAATGCACCAACATTTAAAAGACTCTTCAACTTAATGCCTTTCAAAGTAATGACTGTGGTGTTGCTCTGCATTGTATTGTATGGATAAAAGAGGCATTCAACGTGCTGGATACACTCAGGCATTTGAGTGGAACACAAATCTGAAAGAGAAATGATAGGAGTATTTTCAAAGTTCATATTGCAAACAACCTATTAAAAAACTACATGTTTGTTTATTGCATAAGTAGAATATCCACAGTTGTCTAAAAGGGCAGTTACAGCTTTTCCCCATCTTATTATATACTTATGAAAGTTTTTTTCTTCATATACTTCAACCCAAAACAAACTGCTAACCAACATGAATGGAACAGTAAATATGAGATTATAAGTATTTTGTTAATGCAAACATTAAACAGGTTTATGAAATTTTAGAAATGACACTCATTTATAAAATGTAGCTATTTTTATTTTTTAAATATGATTGAGATTAATATGTGTGGTAGTTATATAATCTGGTGTCAATTAGGGACTTGAGAGGATTAAGAGTGAAGGGGTGGAGTCTAGGCTGTCAATAAGATCATAGCCAATGAGGCCTATGTGTGGGCTTGGCATTGTCCTGAGAATTCTGGGAAATCCTATTTTTCCTCCTTGGAGGCAGGAGAGACTTTTTCACAAGACATTCTCTTGGAGATTCTCTAATGACAAGGCTCACTCCCTGCGGCACATCCCTGAGGAGAAGCCACATGGACCTACCCTGATGCAGCCAGAACCCTGGATCTGGAGAAGCCATGTGCAGACCCCTGACAGTGCTGAGATCCTTACAGTGCCACTGGATCTACAAGACTTCCCACCCACTGGCCTGTGATCTTCCAACATTCTGCATCATTGCATGTGTTTCATAAGTCTGAAGAGGAATTTTTAGATTGGTTTTGGACATATGGGCTAATATTGAATTTATGGGCTTGATCTGGACTGGGCTGGGATGTTTTCTCAATATCCATCTGCTCTTGTATATAGACCTCTTTTTTAATGCACATATGAGTTTCTATGGATTTGTTTCTCTAGTCTACCAAGACTAACACAATAGGTAATGAGTGGACTACTGTGTGTTTTAAAATACCTTGAACCCTCGCCACTTCACGCTTCAACTTCTGCGTCTTCACTCTATCGCGTTTTTTGCGTAACAGCACATGCTCTGTCATTACTGCCACTGATTGGCTCATACTGTACA
>NW_022103911.1:4230136-4250856 GCF_000313985.2 Echinops telfairi | reverse complement strand
TTTTTTCATGTCCTCTATGCTCTAACTACGAAAATATTTGATTTACAAATAAGGAATCCTACTTCCGCGGAATTTCATTTATCACGGTAGGGTCTAGAACCGAGTAACCGCGATAAATGAGGGTTCACTGTAATATCTAAATTTATTTATATTTAATATTGAAACATCAGGGCTATACATTTATATAATATATGTATAAGCCCATTAGAAACACACACACACATATGTGTGTGTATATATGTAAGTGTGTTGTATATATAATCACCCATTTAGATATATGATCTTTAGTGTTGCAGTACATTTTGGAAATGTAATTAAACTTAAATTCAAAATATCTGAAATTCTCTGTTTGAGATTTATTCATATTGTTCTCATTCGTTTGCCTATATTTTACAGAACTTCTGAACTTTTTACACTTTTGATGATTTCATTTTGCTTTTTCTTGCTTTATTTACAATAAAATATTTTCCTTAAAATAAAACAGCATTTATTTTCCTGAAGCTGGTGCATGAATAACCTGTGTTCTACTCTTTCCTAGGGCTTAAATAACAGGTGTTATCACCTCAACGTTCTCTAAGGCAATGGTAGCTTAATATACAGAGATCTTAACCATCCTTCTGGGCTTAAGCTAGCTTTCATAAAAGATATCAACCATCCTATCATAAACATTTAGCTAATTCTTTATTTCTGGTTCTGACATTTTTGTATTTCCTTAAACCTGAAAATCAGAGACTTCTATCATGCAGTTGATTATGCTTTGCCTGTCCCCATGGTTTGCTATGATTTTCTCAATTTTTTAATGAAAGAAAAGTATAATCAAAGAGAGTTTTTAATTTCCTCAGTTTACCATTGTAGAAAGAAAGACCATTCAAATTGACTATGAATCTTATTTTGCTAACCACTAAAATAATACTCCTTACAGGGGCAATTGACATTGAGATATGGGAATTGGAGTTTATCTTAAGAGGATTAACGTCATGCTTTCCACAATGCAATAATCAAAACAAAGCCTATCAACTGGACATCCCCTTATGGAAGGGTCGTGGGTAGGAGACAAGCCAGTCAGGGTGCACTGTTGCAATGATTAAACACACGACTTTCCTCTAGTTCTTAAATGCTTCCTCCCCCCACTATCATGATCCCAATTGTGCCTTACAAATCTGGCTAGACCAGAGGATGTACACTGGGACACTAGAACCAGAAACACAGGGAATCCAGCACAGATGATCCCTTCAGGACCAGTGCTGAGAATGGCGTTACTGGAAGGGTGGAGGGAGGGTGAGGGGGGAAGGGGGAACCGATTATAAGAATCTACATATAACCTCCTCTCTGGGGGATGGACAATCAAAAAGTGGGTGAAGGGAGACATCGGACAGTGTAAGATATGACAAAATAATAATAATATATAAATTATCGAGGGTCCATGAGGGATGGGGGAGCGGGGAGGGAGGTGAAAAAAGAGAAGCTGATACCAAAGGCTCAAGCAGAAATCAAATGTTTTGAGAAAGATGATGGCAACAAATGCACAAATGTGATTGACAGAATGGATGTATGTATGGATTGTGATAAGAGCTGTATGAGCCCCCAATAAAATGATGAAAAACAAAACAAAGCCTATCAATTCATTAGATGAGACTACCGATCATGAATCAGGGATAAGACACTAGTAAATGCAAAAATATGAGAGAAATTAAATTTTGGATAAAGTATTATATCTAGACATTGAATTAAAAACATCAGGATTGATCCGTTTCCCTATGCAGATAACTATGGAAAACACTGCATACACCACGCAAATATCCACCAGCAATTGTCATTCAAAACCAATAAAAGCTTCAATCTAATAGAAAGAAGACAACATTAATATTTTAGAGTAAATTCACATTGGGCCCTAAGGGAGATCATATTATAAAATGTTATATTGCAGCCTTAAAACAATTGCTAAATTCATCTTTACAACGGTTCTCATCTAAAATTTGGGTTGTTATCATTTTCAGCTAATGTATATTGGGGATTCACTGCACAGACCTTCTTCATATGATTGAACCATAGAATTGTATGAAATGTTAATTATAGGTCAAGAAAATCAGTATCATTTTCTCAACCAATTCATTAATTGATTTTGAATAGAGATGAGTTTTTTTTTTAGTGAGCTTTCAGGCATATTTTAGTAAACCCTTTGGGAAAGATGCGTTGTGTGGTTATTATTCAGATACTGTATTGAGTGAAATCATAACATAAACTATAAAAGAAAGATAAATACTATATTTAAAATATATCTCAAAGACTTTATGCTTTAATAACTAATTATAGAAATATATAAGAATTCTCAACGTAAACAAAATTTCTGCAGAAGGATTACATAAGTTCTTATTCAGGTTTTATACAATTCTTATTGTTTCTCTCATATTCCATTCAAGTGTTAATGGGATGTAATTGGATATGTAAAAATTGATGTGAAGGAACCAGCAAGGGATTTACCATTGGAAATATTTAACCTTATCATCACATTCTATATTAGAAGAGTGATAATGAATTTTGAAAATATATTTTGCAAATTTTTATTTGCAGAAAATCACTCTGAACAGATAAATTGCAGCACAAAGTAATCTGACAAAGACTTCCAATAATGTAGTAATTTATATACTGATTTTTTTTTCATATTTTTATTACCTTCAGTGAAAACAGTGTGTATTAAATATGAAAATACATAGTTTATTCAAAATTAATATTGTAAAGAATTAGAGATTTTCAGACTGAGTAGATAGTTAAATGAAAATATCAAATACTAATAAAAATACAGAAAGATAATATCATTCCTTCTTTTATGCCACCTAGTTCTCCTTTATTATTATTTTTTACCCTTCTGTTTTCTCTCCTTTCTTTTTGTCCTTCCCGCTTTCTCTCACATGAGATATTGGAATATCCCCCTGAACTTTTAGGAGTTGCCTTCCCCCATTTTATGTCCTCTATTATTTGTATTGCTTCCTTCTATTTAGGCATGACACAATACAATGACTATTTCATCAAAGATTTATTTAATGGAAGAGTGGTGCAGTGACTCACAGCTAAGGAGGAAGATTTTAATTATGAAGTACAAGAAAGACTGGCTCCTTACAGGCTTTTTCCTAATCCTGTGTTCGACTACAGCTCGCTATTTAATCTTACCAGAACCCCCCAAAATACTTGGCTCTCTGCTTTTCACTTACTCTTGAGTTCATCTCAGCAGCCTTAGCAGTAGTCTACCTTCCATGGCTCCACAAAACACACTCCGACAATCCTTCAAGGTTAGTTTCAGGTTCATATACAATCCCCTTCCCCCCTATTGTACAATCAAATATATCCTAGATGTCTTTCTACTCATCATTTTCTTACTATCCCTAACCCTTTGGGCTCCTGCCATGCTCAGATATCCAATTATATTCCTACCAATATGCTTGATGCCCCACCTCATATCAATTTTGAGCTTCCTGAAATATAAATTAATTTGTCAATTTTGAGTTTGGGAATGAAGTGGAGGGGAGGTGATGAGTAGGTCACATTACACAGATTTATAAGCAGGCCTAGAAACCTGGCATCCAGGGAATAAATTGTAGGGATTAAGAGCATGAACTCATTAGCGACAATGTGGGTGCAAATCCTACTCTTCATTTATTCACCATTGAACCTACTTTTTTGTGTTATCTTACAGCAGAAGTGTGTTAGTTTGGGAACTTTAAAGAAACAATTCCTCAGAAACTCATACGTATAAGACAGAGTTTGATATAAAGGGTAAGTACACATCAAGAAAAGATCCCAACCAAGTGCTGTCCAAGCCTACAAGTCCAACATTAATCCATTAACCCATATGTCCAATACCAATCCACAAAGTCCTCCTCCATCACACAAAGCACACACAATAATGCCTACTGCAGGAGGAAAGACAAGTCAGTGAACATGTAAGCATCTCAGCACTGGCAGGGGTGTCCCACATGGCTGCTCCAGCATCCAGGGCTGCATCGGGTTAGGTCCATGTGGCTTCTTCTCAGGGATATCTTGCAGGAAGTGAGCCTTGCAAGCTGAAGCAGGGAACTGCACCCTGGTGCAACCATCAGAAAGCAAGAGACCCAAGAACTAGAAAGGTGAGGCTCAGCAAGCCATTTATCCCTCCATGCTTCAATTAACCCCACATGTGTTTATTGGCCAGGTTGGCACAATAAACTACCTCAATCCATCCCTTGTCAACTTGGCACCTGTACATCATTCTTTAGCCTCACAATTGCAATTAAGTAACACCTACACCTTAATCCTATAATCCTGTGAATATGCTCCCCCACCTATGAAAGTTTGTAAGCCAAATACTCCATGCCTTTATTCCCCAATTTTGGGTATTCAATTTATATACTACTGTCCACTTACAAGGATTGAAAATAAAATAAAATTCAACTCTTTAAGATTGTTAAAATGTTTTATGAGTTAATATTTGTGACATCTTAGTAAAGTACTATTTCAATGTTTATGTGGAATAACTAAATAGTGTTTCCTGATTTTAAATAGTAATATTTGACAGGTAAGCAGCCACAGTAACTAAAAGTAATCTCTCATTTCATCTCTGTTTTAAAATAATACTGAAAATAGAAAGAGACATCTATAAGGGAATTCACGATATAATCCAAATGAAAATTTGAAGCTGATACACAATTTGCATATTCAAATATTATCTGAAGCCTATTCTTATGTTGCAAAATACTAGTTGGGTTTTATCTTGTAAAGGATTAAAAATCAGAATTATACAAATCCAGTTGTAGAAGAGGTTCTAGAAACTACTTATTCCTGACCCCTGCTTCCTGATTGTTAAGGCCTCTTTGGGTATAATGGCTTAGCTGCTAATGGAAACATTTACAACTTATCAGCAACTTCATGAGACAACCTATTGTCAAGCACGATGCACTGGTTATGCTCTGTCATACAGGGTCACTACGATTTATAATCGCCTCATCACAAACAGCAACTAAATCAATTTTATAGCTCAGGAGAATGGCTGTGAAGTTCTAAACAACTTATTTGTGATCACACAATTTATATCAGTGTACATGCTATGAAGCACTCTTCTGTCTCCCAGCCTCAAATCTAATTCAAGTTCAGCACTGTGCCTTCCCAGCTAAATAGGAGATTTCTTATACTGCATGGGCCTGCACATGTATCCACTCTCAAGTACTGGGCATTTAGACTCTACTCCATCGATACAATGATTTCGTCAAACAAAGAATAATTCAGTACTGCCCTCTTTGGACAGGATGGTTTATTTAACTATTGGAATTAGAATACACTGCTTTCCTACTAATGAAAGTACGGGATGAAAGTGTAATCACTAATTATTATTGTCTCAAACTTAGTTCAGTTGAGGTAAAGTAGAAAATCTCTTTCATATTTTAATCTGCAGCATCTCAGCAAGTGCTTAAAGTCGATGGTCAAAAAACACCTGTGACTAAATCGAACAAAAGTAAATAGTGGCATGGCATGGCATAGCATGGCATGGTCTGGCATGGAATGTAGTTACACACACTGGAACCTGGAAATTGTGGTAATGTTATAAAGCCACTAGGAGAACATACAATTCAGAACATTAAGTTCTTGCTGGGAAACCACAAATGACACATTTCTTCCACTCCTAAGTCCTATTTTAGTATTATAATTTCAAGGAATATTCTAGTTATCATTCCAAAAGATGATGTGAGAGGGCCATTATCATTTTTGAACTATGTTAGATAAAAAATATGCTTTGTAGGAGCCTGTTGGCCCTGCAGCATACTGTCCATTTCTCTTGTTTTCTTTTGGGGGGAATAGTAGGGAAAGAATATACTACTCCCCTGCCATCAAGAGAGATAACTGTCTTTCTTTTTACAACATTGTTCAGGAAGGGGTAACAAGATCTTAGTTTGAATTTAATAAAAACAAAGAAACAAACAAAACCCTGTTTTCTATTAATCTTAACATGATATATACAACACAGATGGTGGTAATGAAAGTTGCAGTTGAATGCTTTTCTATTTATGAAGAGTTTTAAACTGTGTAATTGCTGCACTACTTCATTTCATCCCCTTCTGCTATTTCAACAATATATCTAAGACAAACAAAAGAAATGTCTATAATAAATTACTGCAAGAGTATTCCTATTTTTCTCAAACACAAATCTGATGAGAGTGGAACTTTAATGATGCTGACTCTGCCTATGCTGGCTTTCATGGAATCATTAGATCAACAAAGCCAGCTGGCTTCAAGTTCCATTAGGAGCCAGTATTAAAATAGAAGTAAATATTAAGTCTGAAACTAATTCTATTTCATAAATATTATCATTGATTTTAAAAAATACTTCGCTTGATTTATCTTTTTAATTTGAACATCTTCAACTTTATTGTAAAATACTTTATGCTTATCGTTTTGTAGGTCTGATGATACGTGTTCCTTTGTAAGAAGATTCTTTCAATCACCTCTATTCTACCATCCACCTCACGGCCGCCACAACCACCTCTGCCTCTAGAGGTTTCAAGAACTTCCTGATATGTATTATGCTGGAAATACAGAATGAGATACTATGCACTTACTCAAACATTTTATAGAAGTACTGTATGAACTTTTGAGGAAAATCCTCAGAATTTAGGATACAAAAAAGAAATAGAAGTAGGCAAAAGGAGATTGGATTAAATTACAACAACAACAACAACAAAGATAGATCATCTTTCTTAGAACAACTACAGTAGCCCTGTTAGTCTGGGTTGACTAGAGAAACAAATTCATTCACGCTCATCTACATGTAAGAAAGAGTTTTATATAAAGGGAAATCATATATTGAGAAAATATTCCAGTGCAATCCAGATAAAGTCCATAAGTCTTATATTAGCCCATATGTTCGATACCCATCTATAAATTCCTCTTCAGATTCACACAATACATGCAATGATGCCGAATGTAGGAAGATCATAGATCAGTGGATGGAAAGTCTTGTGGATCCAGTAGTAGTGTAAGCATCTCAGGGGCATCAGGGGTCTCCACGTGGCTCCTCCAGCTCCAGGGCTCTGATTCCTTCAGCATACCTCCATATGTCTTGTCATCAGGAAGACTAAGCAGAGGGAGTGTATCTGGACTCCAGTGAGCTATTTAACCCTTTGCACCTCCAAATGAGACCATCAAGCTGTGACCTGATTGACAGGCTAAACCCCACCCTTTCACTCTTCATAGTCTCAGGTTGACACCAGCTTATGTAACTACCACAACAGCCTATACAAATGTTTAATTTCAGAGTATAATGATATCCCTATACATGTGTAAAAATTACATCTACAGATTACTAAAGCACCTCACAAGTATATTTTCAATATATACAATAGTGGAAAAGATGCATCAGATATAAATAAATAATACCAGCCAAACTCATTCAGGGCTATTGTGGTAGTTACATAAGCTGGTGTCAATTTGAGAATTCAAAGGGAAGGGAAGAAGTCTAGCCTATCAATCAGGTCATACCCAATGAGGCCTCTGTGTGGGCATGGCTTTCTCCTGAGGATTCTGGGAACTCCTGTCTTCCTCCCTGGAGGCAGGAGACACTCTTTCTCCCTGCTCACTCCCAGTGAGATATCCATGAGTAGAAGCCACATGGACCTTACCTTGATGTAGCCAGAGCCCTGCACATGAAGAAGCCACTTGGAGACCCCTGCCAGCTCTGAGATGGTTACAGTGCCACTGGATTTACAAGACTTCCCACACATTGGCCTGTGATCTTCCTGCATTCTGCATCATTACTTGTGTTTCGTGAGTCTGAAGAGGACTTTATAGATTGGTATTGGACATATGGTCTAATATCAGACTTATGGACTTGGTCTGGACTGGGCTGGGATGTTTTCTCATGATTCAATTATTCTTGTATATAAAGCTCTTTCTTATACACATATGAGTGTCTGTGAATTTGTATCTCTACTCAACCCAAACTAACACAGCTACATAGAGAATAAATTCGATGATAATGAGGGTTTTGTTTGCTTTTGATTTTTCAAATACGTCATATAGGGTTATTGCTCTTGTTTGGTGCCATTAGATCATTTTCTCACCATACTTATTCAATCTGTATGCTGATCAAATAATAAGATCAAGGAAGGATAATTAACAACCTGAGATAGGCAGATGATATAACCTTGTTTGCTGAAGGACTTGAAGCGCATCCTGATGGGGATCAAGTATTCCAGCCTTCAGTATGGATAACAACCCAATGTGAAGAAGATCAAATTGGTCACAACTGGACCAATAGGTAGCATCATGATAAACAGAGAAATGTTTGAAGTTGTCAAGGATCTCATCTTGCTTGGATCCACAATCAATGTTCCTTGAAGCAGCAGACAAGAGATGGAACTGCATATATTGCATTGGGTAAATTTGTTGCACAAGGTCTCTTTAAAGCATTGAAAAGCAAGGATGTTACTTTGAGGACTAAGGTAAACCTGACCCAAGAGATGGTATTTTCAGTGGTCTCACATGGATGTGAAATTTGAACATTGGATAAAGAAAACCAAAGAAAAATCAATGCACTTGAACCATAGGGTTGACAACAAAATATTGAAAGTACCATAGACTGTCAACAGAACAAGCAGAAGAAGTACAGGCAGAATGCACCTGTAGGTGTGGCAAGACTTTGTCTCAGTACTTTTGACAAGTTATCAAAAGAGATCACTCCCTGGAGAAGGACATTGTTCTTGATAGAAAGTAGGGCAGTGAACAAGGCGAAGGCCATCAACAAGATAAGTTGACCCTGGCTGCATCGATGTAAGAACAATTGTCAGGATGGGGCAGGACCGGCTAGTATTTCCTTCTGTAGTTCTCGTAACGGGGCTTATGAGTCAGAACCAATTTTATGGAACCAACCCAGAATAACCTCAAGTTATTTCCAGCTCATAGAGGCGATGTACACGGAGCTGAACACTGTCAGGGCCTCCGTCATCCTCCCAATTATCTTCATATTGGAGCAGCACATGCATGCAGCCACCATGTCAGCTCATCTTCACAAGGCTTCTCTTCCTTTTCACGGCTCCTCCTTAAGTTTCTCAAGGATTTCATGTTGCTTGGATACACAATTAAAAGATCAAACAGCACATTGATTGGGTATATATGTTGCACATGTATTTTTTAAGGTGTAAGGAAAAAAAAGATGTTTTGTTGAGGATTAAGGTGCACCTTACCCAAACCATGGTGTTTTCATTCTCCTCATATGTATGTGGAAGTTGGACATTCAATAAGACCAAGTAAAAGTCAATGAATTTGAATTATAATGATGGTGAAGAATACTGAAAGTATCATGAACTGCCAAAAGAACAAACTGGTTTATCTTGAAAGAAGTACAACTGGAATGCCCCTTAGAAACAAGCAGACATCATGTTGTTTAGACATGTTATCAGGAGATATTTTTCAGATAGTGAAGCTAGTGTTCTTAGCACCTGTGTTCTTAGTTTACATGGTGAGGTAGTTAGTTTATTGTGCCAATCTGGCCGATAAACACATGTGGGATTAATTGAAGGGTGGAAGGATAAATGGTTTGGTGAGCCTCGCCTTTCTAGTTCTCAGGTCTCTGACTTTCTGATGGTCGGACCAGGGTGCAGCCGTCTTAGCTAGTTCCCTGCTTCAGCTGGCAAGGCTCACTTCCTGCAAGACATCCCTGAGGAGAAGCCACATGGACCTACCCTGATGCACACCTGGGTGCTGGAGCAGCTGTGTGGAGATGCCTGCCAGCACTGAGATGCTTACATGTTCACTGATTCGGCTTTCCTCCTGCAGTTGGCTTCATAGTGTGTGTTTTGTGAAATGGAGGAGGACTTTGTGGATTGGTGTCGGATATATGGGTTAATGTTGGACTTGTGGGCTTGTTCAGCACTGGGTTGGGATGTTTTCTTGATGTGCACTTAACCTTTATATAAAACTCTCTCTTATACATGAGTTTCTGTGGATTTGTTTCTCTAATATACCCAGACTAACACACATGGTTATAATCTTAAACTTAGTTAAGTAATGTCCATAAATTACTCTTGCTATGAAACCACTGAGCCAATATTTAAATAATTTTGTCTCCTTTTTCCGGATCTATGTGGGTTCTGCACTGTGCTCATTCTTTTGTCTTTTTTGTACTCTCCACTATTTTTTCAATCCACTATTTTTGGTACCTACCAGCCAAGCAGCAGTGGTTTTCCTAGCATGGTTAAATGTTAAATATAGCTCTCAAATGATCTTCTTTTCTTCAAGAAACTTTGATTTCTTCCTTCTCTATCTCTGATACCTGAAATTTCTCAGTTCCCTTTAAATATCCTTCTCTTAGATCTTCTGACCTGGCCCAACCCAGTTATCTCTCAATGGTAATGACATATTTCCACTATTTCAGCAAATTTTCTCATATAAGGCAATAAAAGTGAAAAAATGTGTTCCTATTAATTTTTAGAAGTTTTCATTCAATATAGATCTTGGGAAACATGATGGCTATTCAATAACTTTGAAATTGAAATTCATTTTTTTGTAGATGTAGCTTGAAGAGAATTTGATATTTGTGTAGTGGGAAACATAACGTCAGGCAGTAGTAGAAACATCAAGCTCAATAACAACAATAGAGCATCACATAAAACTAAAGAGTTCAAACTCGGTGACTAGCCTTCTCCTGAATAACTTGGTTAGCACCTAGCAAATAAATAGACAGGCATGCATTGCCTACCGAGCATGTTAAGGGCATCAACAAAACAGAGGCACCAGTTGTCCAAAGGAAAAAATCCTCTGGTTAGTAGGCAGAAGACAAGGAAAAGTGAGTGCTGCCAGGGAACGCAACTGGGAACAGGTTAAACGAAATCAATAATAAATTATACAGTTTGTATTCAGTAAAGATTATGTTTTAATTTATATTTTAAACCCATCAAGGATAACCTCCATTCACTGAAATCTCATGGACCACATAAGAAATCACCATCAGCACCATGACCATGCAATACTCAAAGCATCTGGCCGTGACCTCTGGGCACCTAACCACAACCTGACTGAACATACCCTTGTATTTGTTTCATGTCCTAGCATCGAAGGATAGGATGCAAGTGCATGAGTTTTTAAGGATTCTTCCAGGACAGGAAATAGTTTTGCTGATCTGAGATTGACCGACCAACAGACATCGTAAAATAAATGAATGGAATTACTTCCTATTTCCTACTGAGTTTAAATTGTATTTCTTATGATGTTGACTTCAAGAACAATATTACATGTTCCAAAACAAAATTACATGTCCATATAGACTTTTTTAACTTAACAAAAATGTATTAATGTAAAAACTGGACAGTGTATTTTATAAATTTTGTTTATTTTCAATCATTCATATTTCCTATGTCAGCAAATAATTTTAAAGTGACCTAATTTTATAAAACAGTAAAGTAAAACAGCAACAACTTGGTTAGAACCTAGCAACCAAATGGAGTGCAAAAATAAAAACCTCAAATAATATAAAAAGAACATAATTTGTGAATCCTCAAAGACAGTTCTAAAACTAACTTCCTTTTAAAATGTAATGACACTTAAAATATTACTTTCATTTGGTACATAAGTTTAATCAGTGCACATTACTGATGCATTAGAACATTTAGTAATTAATTTAATAGTAGCAATGTGAATATAGCATAATTTATCAAAATTCTGCATTTATTATAGTGAAAAAAATGAGTAATGAGGTAGACAGTGTAACTATTTTTGAATTTTAAATTCTCAGACTTGCAGACCCTATATGTTGCTTTAGGATCTGTATCTATATGAGATCAAAACAGACCAATTGATTGTTGATATCACAGTGGACCACATGAAAATCAGTGTGAAAATTTCTGGCTGGTAAGCAATGAAGGTTTTATAGTAAGAACATATTTACAGGGTGCAAAGCTATTAGTAAACATTATAAGATTAAACCACATGCAGGGCATATATGATTGGAATGAAATCAAGGGTATTGGTAAAATATATTTAGGAAAATGATACATATAAAATATCTCCATCATACATGTTGGAATGTGCATTCTGTAGCAATAAACACAAGCTTCAAGTTATATACTGAAATTCTAGAAAATTGAGGGAAAATGCCGGTGATCATTCAAAAAAGTACAACATTCAGAGAAGTACAACAATTTGGTTCTTCCATGATAACCAAATTTACAGATTCAGCAAAGACAAATTTTACTGATGTGGGACTGACTGATTCTATAATAGAAGATTAACTGCAAGTGTTTCCCAGTGTTAAAATTCCTGGATGCACATAACTTTCATGCCTCCAAGCAGTGCGCCTTGTCATCCCCTTGACTCAAAAGATTCTCAGCCTAACCTGCTCATCCATTAACCTTGTTATGGACGGAAGTAGATACTACAAAACTGCTTAGTTGTAAAGAAATATTTGAAAAATATCTTAGAGCAAAGAATAGAAAGATAATTTTAGTTATAACATGTTACAGATGAAAGACATCTAAAAATAAAATACAGTAATTTTTTTCTGAATACTGAATTTTCTATTATAAAATATTTTATTGTTCATTTATTAATACAGCCTTTATTATGAAACAAATATCAAACACAAACAAGTATGCGTTCTTTGAAGCAAAATTGATGAAAGTCATTTTTTTATTTTGGGTGATCAACAGAATTTTACATTGATTGTTGACTAAGTCGATACAACTAAATTCATTTAATCCTTTTTTAGTGTTGTAGAACGTGCAAAATTTTCTTTTGTGAAAAGTGTACTATGTGCATTGTAACAACCTTAGTGCCCCACATCAATTAAAATAATACAACTCATCTAATTCCACTAAAACGGCATATGCTACTGTTGCATAATTGCTAATATGAATAGCCTCATTTACAAATAAATTACATGATGGGTTAAGGATACACACACATGCATACACATATGTGCATGGAGCACACGCACATAATATAGTGCCACTGATCATTGCCACTGAGTCAGTTTCAGGTCATAGCAACCCGATGTAAACCAGAAACAAAATGAAATATTGCTTGCTCCTGAGCCATCATTACAATTGTTATATTTCAGCTCGTTGTCGTAGCCATGAAGTCAATCCATCTGGAAAATGGTCTTCTTTTTCAAAGATCATTTATTTACCAAACATATCTTTCCCTCCTACAACAGGCCCAGAGTATACAAGACAAAGGTGGGTAATCCCCATTTCTAAAGAGCATTCTGGCTATATTTATCCCATACAGATTTATGTGTTCTTCTGGGACTTATGGTAATTCATTATTCTTCTCCAAAACCAAAATTCAAATGTACTATTTTTGGTCTTAATTATTCACTACCCAGCATTCACATGCACATAAAGCAATTGAAAATGCCATCACGAGGGTCATGCATGCCTTAATCCTGAAAGTGACATTTTTGAAATTTTCTCTATTTATCATAATACTATTAGTCCATTGGTGAGGATTTTGTGCTGCACATTCCTTCTGCCTTCACTAGTATGTTTATACCATTTCTATATCATATGTCATTAATACGATTACCTCAAATTCTGAGGTAATTCTTTATATTGTCAAGTTTCTCAGATTATTTGCTAAACATACAAATTAAGTGAATGTGGTGAGATGATACTACCCTCTTTCTTAATTATGAATTATATACTATCTTCTTGTTCTGTTTCAGTTCCTGCCATTTGGTCTATGTACAGTTCCCACTTCAGCACAATGATGTGTTCTTATTTCCCGTTCTCAATATTATTCATAGTTTTTATATCTATAGAGTAGAATGACTATGCATAATCAATAAAACACAGTAAACACCTTTCTGATATTCTCGGCTTTCAGTCAAGACTTCTCCAAGGATTTCCCTCCACCATCGTCTCACATCCTCTTCTAAATGACTTGAAATTCAGGTCGGTCCCTGTCATTGAATTTTGTAACCGTTTGGGGATTATCTCAGATTATCTTTAATTTGCATGTCACATTAATTATATTTTTTATAATTTCCCCATTATGTTGTATCATTTTCTTCTGTGATAGGCACAAATATGAATCTCTATTATATTGCTGACCATGTAGGTATCTTACAAATGTCTTGATATAGGTTAGAGAATGCTGCAGTTGTATATCCTTTGAGGGAATCTCTCAGGTTGCCATAAAACACCTGATATAACAATCATCCTAGCTGATATTTGCACCTTGAATTTATAAGATCCAGCAGATCTCATGGAAATCCAATGTTCTGATTTTTTTAAGGCATGATAATGAGAGAACTTGTTTTACAATCAATCGGTGCAGGCAGCAATACTTCTTTTTAACTTACTCTTCCACTGTATGCCAATGAAAACTGAGTTAAAACCATAGTATTTTATTAATCAAAGTGTTGTATAGGCAGAGAGTTAAAGCATGTATGCATTGAAATCTTTCTACCTAGTATTATTTCATGTGAGGGTAAAATACAATTTCAGTGTTCATAAGCTTAAAATACATTTTCCAAACCACAGTACAAAATTTGGAAAAAATTAAAGCTATATTATAATGTTTTACTCTAGAGAAAAATGATTTAGGAAGGTGACAATCCAAATATGATCCCAAATGGAAATCCTAGAATTATCTAATCTTCATTCCTTTTGATTCCTTTGCCAAGCACATCCAGTATGTGGTAAGATTTTTAATTTTTTAAATATTTCTCTAAGCGATTCTCATAACATCTCTTTGTCCCCATGCTAATCGTCCTTTTCTTTTCCACTTTCCACATCACAGCCAGAGTACATTTTTAATAAAAAAAATGCCTATTCTCTATATTCTCTAAAAAACTAATTCCAAGCATTTCTAGTTTGCATAGAGTTCAGTCAAAATTTCCAGAAATATAGACTTTCCTGCAGGGCATATGTTACCCATATTTTCAATAAGAAGGCATTGGATATTCTCACCTAAGAGACTGGCTGGGTGCTAAATGTATGATGGGAATTTCCACTTTCTTTAAAATATACTCTCTCTATCATCCTTGCACATATGCAGGTACAGAGGTTGCATATTGTCATATACGTTGCTAAAGTAAATTTCACTTTCTGTAGTCATGTAGGAAGACACTGATTAAAGAGACCCATTAAGGATAGCACCAAAGCATATAAGAAGCAGAGTTATTAGCATACTGCATCAGATTTACCTGACTACGTGATGAAATCAGTATTTGCTTACATATGGGGAAAAGAGAGAGAGTGCCTCACCTGTGACAATCTACCCTAAGAGCGAAACACAGTTTTACGAAGGTCATCAAATGACCTACAACATTTCAGGTTAACATAAATGGATTTCCATACAGCATTTAAAAGAAAGATTATCATTTATGATTTTTTTTGAGGAGCAAATAGAATATGTGTGTGTGTTTGCGTGTATTCCCATGAAAACTCCAAATGAGTACAAATTATTCAAGGATGGTGTTCTATACTGGCTGGGGGGAGGGGGGGGCCTTGTACATTTCTGCCCAGCCTATCATATTTCCTGTTCAGATTCCAATGGAGCTGATGAATTTAGTGTGTCCAATAAGGAACATCCTTATTCAAGTGATATTATGAGGCCAGAGCCATTCCATTGTTTCTGTTCAATGTCTATTTTAACTCAGTACGTTTTTAAAATCAGCATTTTCTGAAAAGGAAATCTGTATTGTTCACGACAGTTAAACTATTCTTCTTGAAAACAACAGAGATTTTATAAAAAGGCAAAATTGTATACTGCCATTTCTTAGAGGTTTTATTTGATACCAGTGAAAAACAAAGCACCAGATAAGACTATTGTCTGATCCATCTGGTGCAATATTTCTCCACACCAGCCTTGTATAAAGCACACAGCATTTCAACTGCAAATGCTGTTTAGATTTTAAAACAATTGCCTATCAAAGCATCCAGGTCCCATTGATAATGAAGCAAAGCCTTTCCTGCAATTGTGAGCCAGGAAATGCTGGCCCCTTGGCAAGTCTCATATGTCCTGTTGCTTGTAATCGCCTTCCCTCCTTGCTGGAATGTGTTATTTTTAAGCTGCTAGGCTAACAGGAAGAGAAAGTTGTTACTGCTTTTCATGTAGTGGAGGCCGGCAGAAGCAGGCAGAGAGACAAGAGACGTTTGAGGAATAGGTGCTTTTCAAACGTTAAATCAACTTCTCAAGTTCAAGGTCACATTGTGGGGCAAGTGCCACTTCCAAACATAGCTTTAGAGTAGTAGTAAATTCCATATTCCACTGCTCAATCTATTTTGCAGGCCTTAGTTTAGCTGAAAATTAAGACATAGAATCCATAGAACTGCATTGTTCATATTTACATAGATAATTTATTTTATTTTACAGTTTCCATGAAAGTAACGCCCCGTAGAGAGAAATTGGTACACATTTTGCTTCATGATGATTTCTGTATTTTAAATCGACATTCAATGGAATATTTTAGTGACCTCCGTAAACAGAACTGCATAATTTAAAAACAAGAAACACTCTCCTGCTCTATGTAAGAAATATCATGATACAGTCAAGCTGTCATTTCCACTGACATGAATTTTTGCCTCACTTAAATAACTCAGGTTTTGTGCTCCCCCCCCAACGAAAGTTTTAAATGGCAGATCAATTTTAAGAAAGCAAAAATATTCAAGGACCAGGTGAACACCGCATTTCTTTGTACTACTTTGAAGAGACAAAGCACGTGCTTGCCTTATATCCCTTGCCGTGTGGAGCCTACTTCCCAGAACACGGTACCCAAAGCCTGGGCAGAGCTCAATCTCCTTTCATCAGCCCTCTGATCATCTGCGCCTGTCTGATCTGAAACCAAACCCCCAGCCCTGGATAGCGCTGTGTAACGTTCTGCACCCCACCCAGATGGTGCATTCCTCTACAGGTTTCTCCGATTGCTTATCCTCACTTTTCTGCTCTCATCTACGTATATTTATTTATCCCTCGTTGATTATAAATCTCCTACGAATGTGCAGCCCATGAAAACAGAACTTCTACCTTGCTTACTGCTGCATACTGAACATCCAGGAAAAAACTTGGCCATGACTGTTTAATGACACCATTCGCAATTTCAGGTTAGTTGAATAAGTGAATTGCTAAGTATTTCTTTTTTAAAACCACCACCCTGTGTCAGTTTGTTTTACTGTGGTGACTTGCATGTAGCTATGGTACTGGAAGCTACGGCACCAGTATTTCGTGATAATAATCTATGGCAGACAGGTTTCAATAGAGCATCCAGATCAAGATTAACTAGAGAGAAACACCCGATGATTATTTACAAAATTTAGGCATTGATGATCTTATGGATGACAACACAATTTTCTTTAGACACATCAATAATTAAAGAAGGATATCATTTACATGTGGTAAGGAAGAGATTGAACGTAAGAATGGGAAATCCTCTGTGAGATGACTGGCTCAGTACTCACAATAATGCACCAGATCATGTGGGACATTATGAAGATAACGTTCGACTGAGCAACCTGCGTTCTCTTGCATGCAAGGTTAGAAGTTGGAGTCATTTCAACCAATAGCATCAACCATTCAATAATCTGCTGTCGCCTGTGCTTGATTCCAGTTATCATTTCTCCTACCTATACAAATATTTCTAAACTTATTTGTTATTAAGAAATGAAGACAATAATTTAAATTAAGAATATCCTCTGGATGTTACAAATGAAATCCCATACGGGTGTGGAAATATATATATATATATATTCCCATTATATATATATATGTATATATATATATACATATATATATATATTCCCATTAACGTAACCAAATATTGAGCAAAAATGTATTTGGAATATATATAATTAACATATCATCATAAGTGTTACTATTCTCATCCATTCTTTATTTTCTTGATAATCTAACTTTTAACTATGATGCTACTGGCTGCATCTGCACAACAAGGATTCAACACCATTCAACGTCAAAACCTTTTTGATAGTCAGATTTGCTCCATTGCTGCTATAGCCCTCTAGTCTCCATCCCAGAGTTACCGATCACTATATGACAGTGTTTTCTTTCTTTCTTTGAACAGTCATTTATAAGTATTGATGCCAAGTTGATTTGCACGTACATCATCTCACGTTTTCCCTTTTGCCAAGGCTTTTGCAAATGTGGTTACAGCAGTACCAGTTGCTGCCAGAAAATCAAGCCAGTTCAGAAGAGTTATGGCATGAAGATTATCAATGGTGATGTCAAAAGGATATGATTAGCTGAAAGCAGAGAATAATGCCAGAGGCTGTTTAACTGCATTTTATTGACTATGCAAAGGCATTTGACTGTGTAGACCAGAACAAAATATGAATATCTTTGAGATGAATTGAAATTCAAAACCACTTAATTGTAGTCATTTTGAAAATGCATACCAGTAGACAGTCATTTGTAGGTTTAAATTCATTGAAAGTGTGTATCAAAATTGCATCCTTGCATCAGACTTATTCAAATCTCTATGCTCAGCAAATAATTCTGGAAGTTGAATTACATGAAGAATGCTACATCAGATTTGGAGGGAAATGCACTAAGAACCTGAGATCGGTAGATGACAAAATCATGCTTACTGAAAGAAAACAAGACATGAAGGTAGAAATCCAAAAATGTCACGAATGCTTATCCCTACTATCCCTAATACTAACCAGCACTTCTCTCCTTAGAAGATTCCCTCAGTTCCTAGGGTTCCTAAACGAACCGCCAGGTCTCACAGAACCCGTGCGCTGTTAAAGGAATGGCGTACACGAACGCTGTTGCTAGGGCGGTTAGGTGGCATGGAATTGACTCTGACTCATGGCGATCTTCTGCCCAACAGGACAAAATGCTGCGCGGTCCTTCATCATCCTCACAATTGTTCCTGTGGTTGAGCCCGCGTTGCAGCCACTGTGTCAACACACCTGCTTGAGGGCCTTCCTCTTTCTTCTCGGCTCGCTGTTTTACCAAGCGGGACCTTTTCTCCAGGGACCGATCTCCCTGACAAAGTGTCCAAAGGATGGGAGAAGTCTCACAAGCCTTGCCTCTCAGGACCATTCTGGCTGCATGTCTTTCAAGGCACATTGGTTTGTCTTTTCACCAGTCATCTCACTACCATCCATCGAGGCACTGCTGACACGTCGTGACCCTCTGGGGGTCTCTGAGACTGTCACGGTTGTTTATGCAACTTTATTTTAAGGCCAGTCTTTTTCTCACAGAGCTGCTTGTGGTTTCTAACTATTGACCATGCAGATCGATCATAACCCAATTCTTAACCACTCTGCCACCATCTTCCTTATTTAATGACTAACTTTCACGTGCATATGAGGCAATTGACGGCTTTGGTCCAGAAAACCTGAATCCTTGAAGTAGCATCCTTGATTGCCAACAGAGTGATCTCTCGACTGGGAGCATTGATTGTAGAGCAAAGCAAGACAAAATCCTAGACAACTTTATCCTTTTCTCCATTGATCATGATGTTGCCTGTGGGGCCAGTTGGGAGGATTTTGGTCTTCTTTACATTGAGTAGTCATCCATACTGAGGGCTGCGATCCTCAAACACAAGTGCTTCCAGTCCTGCACATTTTCAGCATGCAAGATTGTGGCCACTGCCTATCTTGCATTGTCCATAAGTCTTTCTCCAATCCTGATGATATCTTTTTCTTCATATAATCTGGTTTCACCGACTATTTTTTTTAAAGCTGGTTGAATAAGTATGATGAGAGGGACACAATCCTAAGACACACCTTTCCTCCTTTGAAACCATAAAGTATTCACTTGTTCAGTTCCTATAACTGCCTCCTGATTCATGAACAAGTTCCAAATAAGCACAATGAAGTATTGTAGAATTCTCAAGTATCTCCATTCTTCTGAAGGTTATACATAGATTTTTTTTAATGTGTTATCATGGCCAATAAAACACAAATAAACATCTCTCTGGTATTCTCAGATTTCAGCCCAGATGCATCTGACATCAGTAATGATATCCTTTGGTCTAAATTTTCTGAATGTGACCTGAAGCTCTGGCAGCTTCCTATCGATGTACTACGTCAACCATTGTTGGATGATATTCAGTAAAAATTGCATATGATATTATTATACATTTAGGCATTCTGTTAGGTCACCTGTCTTTGAAATGTTGGATGACCTCTCTTTCTTCTAGACAGTTGGATAGGGAGCTGCCTTCCAAATTTCCTGGCATAGATGACTGAGTGCTTCCAGTGCTTCGGCTGCTTGTTGAAATGTTTCTATTGGTATTCCGTCAATTCCTGGAGCCTTGTGTTTGGCTCATGTTTTCAGTGCAACTTGAACTTCTTCCTTCAGCACCATTGATTCTTGCTCAGATGCTGCTTCCTGAAATGGTTGAATGCTACCTAGTTCTTTTTGGTACAGTGACTCTGCATATTCTTTCCACCTTCTATTTTGCCAAAAGAAGCTTTCAATATTTCAACTTGAGGCTTGAATTTTTCCTTTAGTCCTTTTTGGTTTATGATATGCTAAGCATGTTTTTCCTTCTCAGTGGTCCTAATCTAAGTGTTTGAATATATCATTATAAAACTTAACTTTGTCTTCTCAAGCACCATTTTGAAATTTTCAATTCATCTCTTTGGCATCATCATTTCTTCCATTTGCTTTAGCTATGCCACAATCAAGAGCAAGTTTGAGAGTCTCTTCCAACTGCAGTTCTTTCCTTTTTTTGTTTCCAACTTTTGCATTCCAATCATCAGTAATTATCAATGCATCTTGATTGCAAG
>NW_022103911.1:4228528-4230019 GCF_000313985.2 Echinops telfairi | reverse complement strand
TTCCTTTTTTTGTTTCCAACTTTTGCATTCCAATCATCAGTAATTATCAATGCATCTTGATTGCAAGTTTGGTCAATTTCTGACTGAAGACATTCATTGAATTCTTTGATTTCTACATCACTAGGTTTTGTCAGTGCATGAATCTGAAAAATACTTGTATTGACTATGTTGCTTTGAAGGAGGATAGATAAAATCCTATGACAGACAGTCTAGTACTTCAAGATGGACTTTGAAAAATGCTTTCTGATGATGAATGGAATGCCTTTCTTCTGGATTATGTTACTCCTGCATAGTATATCCAATGATTTTCTGATTTAAAGTAGCCAATAACAGTCTATTTTGACTCACAAATGCCTACGATATCAATCTTTATGCATTCTTTTCATTTTTGATGATTTCCAGTTTTCTTCAGTTCATACGTAGCAAATTCCAAGTTCCAAACATGAATGGACTTTTGCAGCTGCTTCCCTTCCCTTTCCTTAACCCCCGAGCAAATGCAGATCGCACAGACTCCACTGCCACACCACGGCCAGCTCCGCGTGGAGAAAGCCGCTCCTACTACAGTCACATGTTGAGCACCCTCTGACCCCAAAGGGCCCATCCTCCAGCTCTCTCAAAACTCTGCTTCCATTCTGTACGCCTCCAGTATCTGACAATTTTTCCCAGCTACGCATCAGTTTGCCAGTGTCTGTTTCCTCTGAATTGGCAGCCAGCTCCTTCTTCGTTGTCTGTTTTTAGTCTGGAAGAGTCACTGAGACCCGTCACTTGGGGTGACCCTGCTGGCATTTGAAATAGCAGTGGCTTAGCTTCCAGCATCGTAGTACCACAAACCACCACAGTAAGCCAAGCTGACAGAGAAGTGGAGAGATGATTACTAAGATTTCCCAATCAAAGCTTCTGATCTCCTAGAGCATCCTCCTCATTCACACCAAATCAGTGTTGTGCACACAAAAGGCTTTGCTAACTGCCGAACCAAGGCAGGCAATAGTTTATCAGCTCAAGTCCACAAAAATGAGGTCAGGTGGAGGGAAGCCAGATGTCTGTACCAGAGCAAGAGATTGAGCTTTGCCAAAGCTGATAGAACCGTAAAGCCTAGAAAGGCCTTAATTGTTGGCCAGGCAAAAGATTACACTAGGATTTCCATGAAGATGACTACTCCAGTCCAGGACAGTCCTGTTTGAGTGGTAACAGGTATCTGAATGATGTTCTTGACTGAGATTCAGCACTAGTCTTTGGCACATGCTCAGTCAGGGAGGAGATATCATAGGTGGTGCATTTCCCCACACACAGGGCTTCATAGAGATGGTTTTTGCCTTTTGACATGAAAATATTTGCTAGCTGACAAATTGATCTTGTCTATACATCTTTTCTTATGTGGGTCAGGTTTAGTGTCTGTAACCTTGACACTGAAAAGTCAGTACTGATGATAGGATATGGTAAAACCAACCCTGTGAGTTTCTGAGCCTGTAACTACTTAACGAAGTAGAAAGC
>NW_022103911.1:4208982-4228428 GCF_000313985.2 Echinops telfairi | reverse complement strand
GTTTAAATGGCCAACTTTTCAGATTTCTGCCTTTCTATGGCCCACGCCAGTCTCCTGCTTTTCCTAGTTTTGCCTGCTAAGTGCAGGAGGATTTGGGGTTCTTTGCAATAGATGGCCCTGATCTTGTAACACGATATAAGCAAATGTTTTGTTGCTTTCCATAAGGTTTCAACTAGTTAACTTCTTCCTACCATTCCCTCTTTTCTTAATTTCTCTTTTTCCTTCTTCTTGAAGCATTGCTGAAACTTGTGCATCATTGCGGACTGCCTGGCATTTGAGATACCAGTTGCATGGTTTATAGCAACATATCAACACACAGGCAAACATAGTACAACAACTTGAAAGAGCCGAGTGGACAAGAACTTGTCTGTCATCAAAGAAGCTATGAATCTCAATGATGCCTGAACAACTGCCAGACAAAAATAAAATGTTTATTATTCTATACTTAAAATAGAAATCAAAATAGCAAGAACTTGTGTGAATTCCTGAGAAAATCAGCATGTTTATATAATGCGAATCTTTAGAGATTAATAAAAATAATGATGTAATTTGTTTTTTACAATTCAGGTTAATGAATTATCTAAATTTCTTCTTTTATATATATATATATATGTATATTTCTTGTTTCTCATATCTTTCAATTTTCTGCTTATGCATCCCTAACTATAAGGTTTTCTATGAGTGCCTATTAAAATAGCTTTCTGGAGTCAATTATTTCATATTCTCTTTACCTTTTTTTTTAAGGAATGCCTTGTATTTGTATTTTCTCTAAGATTTGATTCTACTTCTTATGTTTGCCTTATCTTGAACTTCTCCTCTCTTCATTCATCATGTCCATGCCGCTCTGGACATCTTTTGGTTTTCAAGAGGAACTTAAAGACTTCCAATATTAAGGCCAGCAATTCAACCATCTGAAATGCTCCTGAATGATTTTCATCCACCCTTCTCCTACATCATTTCTCCTTGTGAACTCCTACTCACCCTGCAAAGTCTACATGTTTTATTAAATAATGTGTATGAGTTGGGTCTTTCTATCGTGTACTATTAAAACTAATTCTATGCCTTCATTACATTGATTACAAATATAATTGCATAATCACTTATAAATCTTTCTTTCAGTGTCTGATTTTCAAACTAGACTGCAGTGCCTTAGAAGTAAGTCATTAGAATTTAGAGTTGTCAGCCAGCATTTTTTTAATGAAATGAATAAATCAGAAAGTCATACAGATTACACTACAGAGTCTTCTCACTGGAAAACTTGGAGCACAATTGCAAAGTTATCTGGCCTAGCTTGAGCAATCATGGCTTGCACCTGTTATCATTGGATTAAATTTTAATGAGATGGCGGCGATCACTCATCAATATGTATAAAGTGAAGGAGTTTGGCACAAACTGGCACTGAGCTGCAAATACTAAGTGATGTTATTTTTTGCTCAGCTTCCTTCCCAGTAACAAGACCACCAGTTTCTAAAACATGTTCATGCAACTTTTGTTTCCTGCAGGGAATGTTTCCCTTCTGGATTATGTCTGAATTACAATATGCTTATCTAGTCATACAAATGTATTCTAGAGGCAATCAGCTTCTTCATTTTACCCTAAATGCACTAAATTTTAATAAACAAATACTATTCAAAAGGTGTGTTACATATAAAAGTAAGCAGTATCAACAAAAGTGGCAGGGCTGTTCTGGTTCCATGGTCTCTATTGGATAGAAGAGTAAGGGTGGATCTCAGAATAAAGAATATCTAATACAGAATTCTGAATTGAAGAAGGACTTGTGAAAAACAAAACAAACAAAATAAGGACTGTCAATAGAATACTCATGAAAAATGTTGATAGTTGCAAAAAATAGAGTTTTTCTTCTTATAAAACTTATGTGAAATCCTTTTGTAGATCTTCTTCATGAAGACTAACATCTGCTCTTCAAATCGATGTGATTGGAAGAAATGAAATATCTCAGGATACAGTCATTATTTGGGGTGAAGGTTGATGGGCATATTCTTGATTTATTTCATATTTTTGAGCTTTAATAAAATTTCCTATGGAAGAAGCATGGCTAAGAAAAAGAAACAGTTATCAATGATTAAATCATACATTGCCATCTTGAATCCCATTACAGAAAAATCAGGACCCTGTCCTGCTACAGCAGAAGGCCGGTGTTGGGTCTGCCTCTGTGTTATATGGACATACATAACTGTCACTTTTCACTCTCACTATTTAGTGCTCCCTAGTTAATGCAATCACTGAATCCAAAATTAATCCTGTGTTTACACATGAAGTTATTAAACACAAATTTGCATACATTCGCATTCACAAAGTTAATTTTGAAGATGATCAACATAGCTCTTCTAACTATTGATGTCAAACAATTAAATTTGATTATAATAGGAAAAATGGTGTTAAGTCCTTTTTATCAACTAATCTATCAAAAATTATTCTTGGAAATTTTTTCAAATACAATTATCAGTCTTGTGTGTGTGTATGTTCTCCAGGATTAGTACATTATTTTTCAAATTATGAAATCTCAATTTCAAAACAAAATTAACAACTGAAAAATTAAACTAATAATTTTACTGATCAATGTCAGATCATCAATTGACACCAACTTGAATTTTTTTCTAATCAGTGCTATATAAGTTTTCTAGGAGACAAGACTATATAACACCTTTATAAGAGTGCAAGAGGTAGCGTGTGTTCAAGAACTAATGCTATTGCAGCTAAATTGATGGCATTAGTCAAAGACAAAACTAAACTAAAAATCTTCTTTGCCACAGAGTCAATGATGACTCATAATGATCCCTTGTGGGTTTGTTTCTGAGAGTCTAACTCTTAACATGAGTAGAAAGCCCAGTTTTTCTCCTGTGGAGCTGCAGGTGGTTTGAACTGCCAACCATGAAGATTTCAGCTCAACATGTAACCACTACGCTACCAGGGGTCCTATAGTCAAAAACAAGGCTTTAGGAATTTACAAAGTACCCACTGAAATCTTTCAATAAGCTGATAAAGCAATGGAAGTGTTCATTTTTTATACTGAGAAATATGGAAGACAGCTACTTGGACGGAAAGAGATGCATCCTTCTACATGTTCCAATGAAAGATAACCCCAAAATGTGGAGACTGTTGAATTATATTATTAATATACATGCACGTGAAGTTTCGTTGAATATCACTCAACAACCATTCCAACAATAAGTTGACAGAGAACTGCCAAAATTCAAGTTGGATTCAAAAAAGGTTATGTTGCAAAAGCTTTTATTACTGATATCGGAGGAATCTTGACTAAAAGCAGAGAATGTCATGAAGACATTTACTTTTATTTTATTTAGTACTACTAAGATTCAATTGTGTGGCTCATAACATGCTATGGATGACATTGAGAAGAACAAGACATTCAGAACATTGATTGTGCCCTTGCAGAACTTTTATATAGACTAGGACACAGCCCTTCAAACATAACAAGGGGATTCTTCCTGGTTTTAAATAAGAAAAGCTTTGTGTTAGGGTTCTATCCTTTCATGATGGTTAATCACTCAGTGTGATGAGAAAGAAATCTAGGTATTTGGACTACATGGAGACAAATACAGCATCATATTTTGAGGCAGTGTTATTAATAACCTGTGGTGTGCAGATGACACAATTTTGTTCTCTGAAAATCAGAAGAATTGAAGCACTTGTTGACAGAAATCAGATACTCAAGCCTCAGTATGAATTGCAACTCAATGTAAACAAAACCAAAATCCTCACAAATGGACAAATGGTCAATATTGTGATAAATGAAGACAAGATTGATGTTGACAAAAATTTCATTTTTTTAAAAAATTCACAGTCAATGTTATGGAATCCAGGGTCAAGAAATCAAAGGATGAATTGCATTTGGCAAATATTCTTCATAAGACCTCTTTAAGGTGTTCAATGGCAGAGATGGGCCTTGGGGACTAAGGAGCACTTGACCTAAGCCACAATTTATTCAAGCTCCTCATGTGAAAATTGTACAATGCATAAGGAAGACTGAATAAGAACTGATTCGTATGAATCATGCTGTTGACAAAGTATACTGAAAGTAACAAAGAAACACCTACTTCTTGAAAGAAATAGAGCCGGTAAACTCCGTAGAAGAGAGGAAGAAGAAATTTCAACTTATAAATCTCAGACACGTTATCAGGCGAGACCAAGCCCTGAAAAAGGACATAATGGTTGTTAAGGTGGAAGGCCGTGAAAAAGAGAAACATTCTCGTTGAGATGGATTAACACAGCGGTTGCCACAATTAGCTCAAACGTAACAACAGTTATGAGGCTGACACACGACCATGGTGTTTCCTTCTGTTTCACACAGAGCCTCTATTAATTAGAACCTACCCCCTGTCCCCTAACAGCAACATCACAGGGTTCAGGAGAACATAGCGTTCTCATTAGAACAGAATGAGATATCCACGATGAGTAATGGAGAGAGGATATTCAGAAGAGGCCCTTGTTAACTTGCCTCGTGAAGGGAAATGAAGGGACTTACATTTGATTAACGTACAGAGAGAAATAACGATTTTCCAGGAAAGAAAAACTGGTAACATTACAGTGAGGCAATAACACAATAACGGCAAATACGTGATCTCCTCTGCTATCCACCAAGGTCACAAAACAAATAACCCAGATACACCCTAAGGGAGAGAGACGGCAAACACGCTCTCACAAACATGTGCACGTACACAGGATGGAATAGACAACGTGTCACAGACTAGATCACAAAACCAAACATACATGAAATCAATTCTACAACAACGTAAATAGCAATCAAACTTTAGTAAAAAAAAAAGAAAAGAAAGTAAGACACTTAGAGCTGAATTAACCATGAGAAACTTCCCATTTCCTTCTGAGCTTATTGCCTTTGTGAAGGGGGCTACTGATTAATTAAGAAATAGAGCTAGTTACATTCAGCTCCATGCTAGTGTGAGTATTGGATTTCACCACCAGCCTTTATGCACTGACTTTACCCTGCTGCATCTTTATTTTCTTAGCTTCTACGATCCTATGCTTCAGTAATATCATCTATTTTAATTTTGTTTTGTCTACTAGGGGTCTTGTCACGATACATGAAATTCTTTTCTACCAGATACAGTTGAACAGCTCCTTTGAATTCTGAATACAGTAAATCTTTAGGAGAGCAGATCCTGGTCTTTCTCCTGTGATTGATTCCAACTGCTTTTTTTTAAGTTAACAGCCCACTGAGTCACCCACTAGACCACCACATCTCCCTCTAGTATGGAATAAGCCCAACCAAACTCACTGCCAGCAAGTCAATTCTCATTCATCTTGAGCCAATAGGACAGGGTGGACCTGCTCCTGCAGGTTTCCGAGACTATAACTCTTGACAGGAGTAGAAAGCCTTGTCTTTCTCCCACAGAGGCTGGGATTTTAGAACAGCTGATCTTGTGGTTAGAAACACAATCCACAACACCACAACCCACAACACCACCAGGAGTGCGGCTAGTGTGTGATGGGGTGTGCAAATTCCATTTAATTAAAGATATCCAACAGAGCAATGACCAATGATTAATCAACTAAGAGCATAGAATATTTACATGTGTTTGTATAAATAGCTCAAGTATTGTAAAATTATAATATGATAAACAATTTAAATATAAGTTTTAAAGGGCACACCGCATCTGTGTGAAAATTCATACCAAGTTCCTTTATGTTTTTGAAAATGTTTTATTTACATCAGATGTTGGCAAACTATACCGGTCAATGAGCCTAATCTTACTAGCACCTGTTTTTCTAAGTGCAGTTTTATTAGAAGTCAGGCACATTCACTTCCTTACATGTACTCTGCTTGACTACAATGAACAGAGTTGAGGTGCTATGACATTGAACATATAATGCAGATCTTAAACCAATTACAATCCTGCTGGTTACTTAAAAAAAAAAAAGATTATTGATTGTATTAACCTGGTGAGTTATTTTCAGCCAGAGGGTTGAACCTGCATAGAACTTGAGTGTGACCAGTCTAGGAGGCCTAAGGTTGGTGATGTTATAATGCATCTGCTGAAGAAATTCATGACTCTGGTTTATCCATCAATGGTAATTACAACACAGCTCTCCAGGATCAAAGATACCTACCCCTCTGGGACAAATATTTTGGGGAACATGTGCACACATAATTCACATACCAAGTTTGGTGCTATGAATACAAGACAAATCTCTATATAATAGATTTGCTATTTTAGTAATATAAATTTTACATATATGGAGAAAATTCAACCTTCCTGTTGAAGTCACATGTTGTACCGGTCAGATGTTTAAGGTACTCTTCCTAAAAATAAATAAATAAATTTGGTAGGATTCAAAAAAAATTCCTATTAGAAACAAAATGGACAACCTCTGTTTTGATCAGCTTAATCTAGGTACTTATATCACAAAAGCAAAGGTATTCCCCTCCCCCCGTCAGTATCACATGTGTCTGGTCTGCCTGTTTGGGAATGGACTATGAACCCTAAAGGGGGTTATTATGTTACTGATGAAAAGCCTCAATCTGTCACACATATGTGTCCTTCAGTACACAGTCTCTGCTGATCTTCATAGAGTTGTATTAAATGTTTCAAATCTGTAGTAAAATCATCTTCCTTTCTTGTGGCATTATTTGTGGCATCCTTGGGAATCCCTATACCATCTCTCAGTGGCATCCTGTCCTGGGTTTATTCCCTCCTATCTCTTACTATATTTATTAAAATAGGAGAGATTGTTCTACCTCACTCTAAGAATTTCTTCCAGTTTCCACGCTACTGCTTTTGAGCTAGCAAGAGCAAGACACAATACACTGGAGGGAAGAATGTAACACTATTAGAAATGACTATATTATATCTGCTTTTTTAATTAGAGTCAGAGCAGAAGTCTGCTCCCTTTCTCCGGTGCATTTGCCCAACCCACCTCCAGAGCAGAAAGAAAGCCAAGATAGCTGAAGCTGGGAAAAAGCTCTCCATCCATATTGAGTTTGTAAAAGTAATTATATCTTTAATATAATTCTACTCTCTGATAGATTGTTTATATAATTCTATTCTCTTTATGTTACTATAAAATAAATGAGTAAACTAGCTATCCTTAGGGAATATTTTTACTCTAATATTTGTCTGCATCAAAACATTATTTTATAAATGTAGTTGTGGAAGACATCTGATAACACCTAGGACGCTTCCTTTTCGCTTATATTTGGGTAAGAGTACTCTTTTTATCTCCTTTACAGTTGTGTGCCAGATACATAGTTGCTATTCAATAAATCATTGCTATTTTAAAAAATCATACTAAACTTCCTATATCTAAAACTGCATCGCTTTTAATGTTCTGCATCACTACAGGAAAGTCATTCTCAGGCTGATTTCTAAGGCAAATCAATTTATTTTGACATATAGAAATAAAAGACATAAAACCTTATTTTAGATATTTTAATTTATTTACATACAAAGGAAAAGATGAGAAATTTTAACATATTCTCAATGAAATTCAATAGTTGCTTATTAGTTTCAAGTACAAATTTCTAGGAGGAAGTGTACTTCCTAGAATTAATGCAAAATTTCTGAGAACACATTGCATATGACAATAATTAAGTATGATCATAAAAGAACCTGTAACTCTCTGTAAGAGCCCCCAATAAAATGATTTAAAATTTTAAAAATATATTAAAATAAATTAAAAAGAAAAAGAATCGGTAACCCTGGAAATCAAATAAGTGAAAAACCTGATGAGACTGCTTGTTCTCATCTGGATGAGCCATTATAACAAGCATATTTGCGGTTACGGTTGGAAACACACACACACACACACACACAAACCCAACCACTGGTGTTTACACTTAGCCACGAATTATTGAAGCTTTGTCACTTCCTACACCTAAGGGGGAATTCTCAGAAATGTGGCAGAAATAGTAGTCACAGCTCCAGCCCTGTAGGTATTTTTACACATATCCACCCTTTAGTCACTTTACACATATCCACCTTTCTAAATTTTTCTCTCTTACACTTGGAATGAGAGGAATGCACCAGATAGCCATAGGGGGAGCATTTCTTAACATGTCTACGTCTTAAATTTGAAGGTAAGTCAGCAAGTCTAGTTGTTTCAGTGAGATAAATAAAATATGTATTACAAAATATTTGTTATCAATTTAAAAATTGTTTTAAAGTATCATTAAAATTCCTAGTCATCCTGGATGATTTTACTTCTAAAACAACTTATTTTTGTAAAATAGATGCCTCAGATATAATTTCAAAGAGTAATAGGTAATCATGATAGTATTATGGTAGCGTACATGCCAAATGACTGAATCACAATGTTGTAGTAGGTTTTGCACTGGGCTGCTGACATCCAGGTTCAAAACCAATAGGCCCTCCCAGGGGAAAAATTGAGGATTCCTATTCCAGTAGAGAATTACTGTCTCAGAAACCCACAGGGATAGCTCTACTCTGTCTGATAGGGTGACTATAAGTCAGGGCTGGCACAATGGTAGTGAATAGTTTTTGTTTTCCCAATATGTCATAACTGTTCTAAGCAATGTAGAAATATTAACTTCCTATTCTCTATGAGATAAAATTAAATTACTAAATTCATTAAAATAAGTGTGCATAAACCTGGCAATTTTTATAAGCATCACTCTAGCATTAGCATTAAACACCATTTCTATATCAAAAATAGTACTCAAAAACATTTCTTTATTTGACATTTCTTTAATTGACTGAGGTACATCTTGTATACAAGACTATAGAGAGAAGTAATTAAAGAGAGCATGCCTCCACTAGTCTACTAAGGTTTGAACCCTAGACATGTGGCCTTGAACATTACACATCTGTTTCTGCCCTGGTTCTTCATCTGTAATAGGAAGATAAAATAGTGAAAAATTATACCTATCTCATAGTATCATTGTGCAGCTAAAATACACTATTATACACAAATTACTTTTAATGTTTCCTGACACATGAAAATTACGATCTAAGTTTAATTTACAATTATGTGTATTACTCTAATTATTACAGATTTAAGAGGGGTACCCCCCAAACCAGATTTTTTTTCAACCCTATGCATTTAATTTTTACAAAACCACCTTATCACCTTCAAAGGGCTCTCCATTACGCTTAATACATTTCTCAAGTCTGAGATTCCATTCTTGGAAACATTTTGCAAATTCATCTGTTTGGATGGCTGACAGCATCTCCCCATTTTTTTTCTTCACCTCTTCTACTTCTTCAACTCACTGTCTTTTCCTGTCCCTCTTCATTTGAAAAAAACTAAAAGAAGTTATACTGTGCGAAGTCAGGTGAGTAAGGTGCATGGGGCAAGAGAGGCATGCTGTTTTTTGCCCCAAACTGGAACACTGAGATAGCTGTGTGAGCAGGTGCATTGTGGTGGTGGCAAAACCTGTCTGCCATAAATCAGGCATTTTTAGTCACACACTGTTACTCAATCTTTTACAAACCTCTAAATAGGAAGCTTGATTAACAGTATGACCTTGTGGAACAAACTCCAAATGAAATTCAGATTTCAAAATAGAAAATAAAACATCATTGTTTTTACATGTATTGTGTTAGTGGTTGGTGGGTAAATTTGAATAATAATGGTATTGTCTTTCCTGGTAGGTGTATAGATATTACTCTATCACAGACAATGCTGCACAGACAATGTTTGGGGGTAAAACCCAAAACCAAACTCATTGCCATTGAGTTGGCATCGACTTATAGACACCCTATAAGACATAGTAGAACTGCTTTTGTGAGTTTTTGAGACTAGAACTCTTTATGGGAGTAGAAAGTCCCAACTTTCTCCCTCAAAATGCTGAGCCTCAGGGTCACAACCCACTGGACATCACTAGGCCACCAGGGCTCCTACCACTTACAGCTGGATCTTGAATGCTGTGGGTTTTGATTTTAGGTTGTTTCTTTTTTGATATAATGAGTGTCATGTCATTCATCTGTAATTTGCCATTACTTCCATAATAGAATGGAGTATTGTCTGGTCCACAATGTCTAAAATCATTCTATTCTGGCACACTTGGCTTAGGATTTGATCTTTATGTGCCACATTTAACTTGGGGGTGACTTCCAACTTTTCCATAGTTGTATTTTATATATTCCATGTCTTCGTCATAAATGGCTGTTTGCAGCTATTTCTTATTGTGTTGTTGTTGGTACGTGCCTTTGAGCCAGTGCCAATCCATAGGGACTCTCCTCATAGCAGAATGAAACACTGCCTGGTCCTGCGCCATCCTCACAATTGTCCTTCTGCCTGAGCCCACTGATGCAGCCACTCTGTCAATCCATCTCATCAAAGGGCTTCCTCTTTTTTGCCCCCTCCTCCACTTTACCAAACATGATGTCCTTCTCCAGGGACTGGTCTCTCCTGACAATATGTCCAGAGAATCTAAGACAAAGTCTTCCCCTTCTTGCCTCTAATGATGACGATGGCCTCACTTCATCCACTATGCACCGTTCTAACTCCCACCTGCATTTGGTGCTATGGAGACTGCCAGGGCCTGGGTCAGGCACCCCTTAGTCCTCAAAGTAACGTGCTTGCTTATCATATTACCTCACCTACGTCATGAAGGTAAACTCTGCTTTGAGAGTCAGTTATATTTCCAGCGTCTGTCAAGCGGAGGGCTTCATCGTCCCTACATCAGACCATGTCTCTATGTGTAAGGTTTTTACTGGCCAATTAAAAGAGGTTGTCAGGTGACCCTTCACAATCTGTTTTAAGTAGGAAGTGCCTCTGGCACCTGTGCAGCATGGGTGAGGGACCCTCTTGATACTTTAAAGCCTGACGGCACCTTTCAGCGTGTTGCACACAAGTATTTACAAAATGACAAACTCAGAGATAAGTGCTCGGTTTTATAAAGGATCAGCAAACCATCATCAAATTGATTGAGAGCCAGTTAATAAACTATTAGGAATTTGCCCACCTTAAATAGACATAGGAATCATAAGAATATAATGAATAAAAGCTCTTAGATAATTCTTGAAATGTGTTTGTAATGAAACTTCAAGTTTTCATCTTGGCAAGATAACTGATAAAAATTAAGCTAAAATATGCAGCATTAATCTAAATTATCAAACTGAATATCTAGAGCAAAATTACTGCATAGGTCTATGTTGAGATTCATTTATCCAGTCACTTAAATTTTTAAAATGTTTAAACTTTTATGACAGGTACATTGCTAATCTAAAATAGGCATGGCTTAAAATAGGCATGTTGAAATATTATTCCTTATTGTAACCATCGAGCATCTTAGAGTCAGAATGTACAATTTGAAAGTGGATGTGAAGTATATGAATTCGGAATTGCTCACACAAGGGGCTGCTTATGCAGTGCCAGTGCACGGATTTCATTACCAGTTCCCAGAGCACGTGTCACAGATGGCAATTGCCAGGCGGCATCACTCTAAGAACCCTCTAAAGAGTTAAGCTCATAGTAATTCAGCACATATTTCTGGAAGATAATTCCATTTGCAGGACTGGAAATTGTATTACTTTGTTTAATCTGATTAAATTCTTTTCAAGATTTATTATCTGATGCAAGTAACAAAAATGTGTTTTTGCTACTTTTCCTCAGAGCGAAAACAATGACTTGTCCAGGCAAAGTTTATTGCGTGGAGTGGATTGTAATATGGAAAATTACAGAAGATCATTTCTAGTCCCTAGGTGGTACAAATGGTCAAATGGTCAACTAGTGTTTAGTAAGGTTGGCAGTTTGAACTCAAAAGGGGCACTTCACAAGATAGGGCTGTCCATGAGCTTCCTAAAGCTCACAACCTGGAGACCCTGTGGAGCAGTTCCAGGAAGCCCTCCCGGGGTGTCCAGGAGTCAGAAGTGATACTATGGCAACTAGCAGTAACAAATGAAACACGAATACCTGTGCATTTACAGATCGGAGAATTAATTGATGTTCTCTTTGGAGGTCATGCTAAAAGAAAATCATTCCATCCATGTAATAGAACATAGATAAATGAACTACTCATATTTCCATGTTACATACTGGAAATGATTTGCTGTATATTTCTATTATATTTAAGTCAACATATGTTTTAGTGGTATAGCTGTTAATCTAGCCTGAAAATCCAGCATTGAAATTGTCAGTTGATCATGATAATATGCATAATACATGCTATGAAAACACCTAAAATTACAGGAGTGGGGAGTGAAGGTATTTATCTTAGCATTTTGTATTCCTTTAGGAACTACATATATTTTTAATTCAGTACTCAATATCAAGCACAATTATTCCAACACTTTAATTCTTGAAAAAAATGAAAGACTTCTTTGTTCATATGTGCCCTAGCAGGCCATCTTAAAATAAGTGATACAAATTAATTTGTGCCTTCTAGAAAAAAACCTCTAATTCAACCAGAGATCAAAGCAAAGATATATTTCTAGTAATAAATAATATATTGCTTATATTTCCTCAACTATCTATTTAGTTCTCACAATATTAATGTATTGTTTTTAAATGAATAAGTCAAATTTCTTCATAAACTCATGGTAGAAGACATTTTGTAAAGAAAACTACATACTAAGCCATATAAATAAAAGGCAAATCATGCTTAACAATTTTCTGTTGTTTAAATCCATATCAAAATCCGATTTGATTAAATATAGTAAAGAGTATAACAGCTAGTCTGTTACTTCGGTTTTGCTACACATCTCATATCTTCAACATTCCTTTCTTAATCTTTACCACAGGCTTCCAGAGAACGAGAACAAATCTCAGCACAGCCGGAATGCTCCTCAGAAGTGAGAATGGTGAGACTCTATGTCATGTACTTTGACGTGTTATCAGGAAGGACCAATCCCGGGGAAGGAAATCCTGCTTGATAACACACAGTATCACTGAGAAAGAGGAAGACTCCATGAGATAGATTGACCGAGTGACTGCCACAGGGGAGGAAACATAGCCATGATGGTGAGGCTGGTGCACGATCAGACAGTGTTACCTACAGAACAGCCGATCCCCTCCACAACAGCACCAACAACAAACGCTCACTCTTGTTAGGCTTTATAGTAAGTGCTGATGGATACAGGCCAGTCAGAGAAATAAGAAATCAGAAAAGCACATACAGAGAGATAGCTTGTGTTCATTTCATTTAGCAAACGTTGTAAGAACAGAGGAGACAAGTCTATCTATGTGTGAATAGGTATTTCTGTTTCCCCGGGATTTTTAGGTTTTGTCGAGGCAATCTTTTGGCCATGCACTCTGCCAATGCTTTTGCTCCGGAATTTCACAAATGTGAAAAACAAAAGCAGAACATAATCTTTCCACAATGTGAAGGAGATGCGTATACTACCATGAGCTGCAAGCTTAATAAATGCTATCAAAGACACATGTTTAATGGCTGTCCAGGAAAATCATGGATAAGCAAATGTAAGATTTTTCATATGGTAAAAATCGGTCTCTTTTACCAAAGATATGAGTACGTTCATCTATTAGCCACTTGTTTCTATGGCTCAGATATTCAAATTAGTCCCGGCAAGTTCTTAAGACCCAGAACTTGACTTTTAAATATATCTTAATAACTTAAACCTCTAGGTTTAAAAAGTTTAGTACTTTATGCATTCAATGAAGACCATAAAATTTTTGAGTATACATTTTGTTATTTTTATAGTAAATGTTTTTTTTAAAGTTTAATAATTACTTTCAAATAGCATGTAGATCCAATTATATAGAACTTGAAAACTACAGAGTTGGTGGACAATTGAAGTACATCTTTCTAATCTCTTTAATCAGATCTCAAGATAAGCATTTAATAATTTTAACTACACTAATACTTTTATCAACAAATGTTATAAGAGTACGAAGGACCCATTATAGAAGAAAATTGCTTCCCCCAATACCTTAAAATGAAAATTAAATTTCTACATTCTACCAAATCTTTCGAACTCTATTAAATTTGCCATATTTGGACACATGAAGGTTAAGTTAAAAAAAAAAAAAGGTATTGATACTCGGGTTCCGGCTAATACACAGACAAATTTATTCCAATCAAAATACATTTAGACCTTTCTCTAAAATCAGCAGATGGTTACATACAAGTTCTCTCACTAATGCCTTTATCTTACTTTTATTAAGGTACTTGCAAAAAAGAGGGGATTACTAAAAATTAGTTACATGAAAATATGCTGGCTAAAATAGTTGTTATTTCCATAAACGTTTTAAATAAGATAAAAGCTAACGGAAACCAAAACTACCATTTTGTTGTGGCTTAAGTTGAAGAGGCCAGAATTACACAGCAAAACATTAGAGAGATGGAAACATTTCCTTCAGAAGTACAGTGCACAGTTTAATATTTATACTAGCTTTCGATGATATTATAGCAGTACATTTTTTAACCTATGTTCATTAGAGATCTTTTAAACGCAGTTAATACTAGTTAAATAATTTTCTTTAACCCAGAAAGATTCCTTCTTTATATACTCTATAAGCAACCACAATTATGTGATCTTCTTTTATCCAATGTTTACTGGTGCTTCCTGGAGTTTCTTCCAACATCTTCTGTACATCAGAAAGAAAGCTGTCTGACCCTGCACCATGTTCTCAATCATTTAAACTCCCAGCCACTGTGTCAAATTCGCCCTTTGAGGATCTTCTGCTTTTATGCTGAACGTGTATGATAAGGCATGTTGATATTCTCCAGAGATTTCGTCCCTCTGGATAAAAGGCACATAATATGCAAGACAGCCACGAAGGATCAGAAGAACAAACAAATCTGTGTTGGAAGAAGTACAGTCAGATTGCTGCTTAGAAGAGAGGATGGAAAGACTTCATCTCACCTACTTTAGACATGTTATCAGGAGAGATCAGTCCCTGGAAAAGGACATCATGCTTGTTGAAACACCCGGTCAGCAATACAGCAGTTGGTCTTCAAGAAGGTGGACTGACAGAGGCTGCAACAAAGGGGTCAAACATAAGAATAACTGTAAGAATAAATCAGGACTGGGAAGGATGTCATTGTGTTGTACATATTGCCACTATGAGTTGGAACAGATTCCATGACACCTAATAACAATAAACAATAAAAATATGTAAAACAAAATCTCTTTAAACTTCCTTTGAAGCATCCTTCTGCTTTATTTTTTCCAAGACAGATTTGTTATCTCTTCTAGCAGTTCATAGTATTTTTGATGATCTTTGAAAACAGGATGATTTAAATACATCAAAATTTTATAGTCTCCTTTATTCATTGTCCAATTTTAATATGTATTCAAGGCTACTAAATATATCATGGGTTGTGTTGGGCACACTGTGTCCTCAAAGTAATGTTTGTCATTTAACATTTAAATGGGGTCTTTTGCAACAAACCTGCTCTGTGTTTTAAATTCATGACTTCTTTCCATGAGTGGTGATTGTGAATCCATGTAAAATAAATGCATTGGCAACTTCAATCTCCTCTCTGCTTATCCTTATGCTGCTTATTAGACCAGTTGTGAGGCTGTTAGTTTCCCTTTGGTGACTGACGGGTAACCCACGCTGATGGCTGTAGTCTTTGATCTCTGTCAGTGAGTTCTTCTAGCTCCCTTTCACTTCGAACAACAAGAAAGTGTCGTCTGCATGTCTCAGGATGTTAATTACCCTCCCTCCAATACTGAAGCCATGATTTCTCAGCATAAAAATTGAATAAGTAAGATGGAAGGAAAAGAAAACGAACCCTGAGGTGTATCTTTTCTAACTTTCAACCATGCAGTATCCCGTTATTCATTTTGAGCAACTGTCTCTTGGCTTATGTACAGTAAGTTTTCTGGAATTGTAAACTGTGATAGTTAAACATGTGTCACTAGACTGTGATTCTCCTTTAATAGAATGGTGCACTTATCCCTATATTAGGCTTAATTGTTGTCATTCCCATAGTGAAAACTAATATCACATAATTACCCCAAGGAAGAATCACTATGAGCAACCAATCACATGAAAGGGAGTTTTCCCAGGTATTGGACTGCTTGGAAAATATGTAGGTTCTAACATAATTGTTCGCAACCTTCCTAATGCCGCGACCCTTTAATACAGTTCCTCATGTTGTAGTGACCCCCCCCACCTTAAAATTATTTTTGTTGCTACTTCATAACTGTAATTTTGTTATTGTTATGAATCATAATGTAAATATCTGATATGCAAGATGTATTTTCATTGTTATACTTGGTCATAATTAAAGCAGAGTGATTAATCATAAAAACAATATGTAATTATATATTGTGAAATATTTATCTCTAATTATAAATAAGTGAAATTTTGCCTTGAAGCATAGTGTAGCATGGGTAACAGTCTTAAAATAACAACAGTAAACTACATTTCTACATTTTGCGACAGTATGCGTAAAAAGCCAACATCAGTGCAAAGATTGAGACAGCTTCTTTCTCACCAGATCAGAAAATTTCAGGGAAGTTTGCAAGAGCACAACAAAAATCATCTTCCACAATAAGTCTACTCTGTATTTTGACTTGATAACCAACAAGCTGGAAAACCCTGTTTCAAAAAGATATGTTGTTGGAAATGGAAGAAGAAGGCGCAACACAGTCTCAAACACAACAGGATATGACTGTAAACACTTAATCCAGAATGTTGTGCCTGGCATGGTAGAGAAATCAGTCTGGCTGCATCACTGTTAATAAGTTCGATTAACTCCTCATGTCCTGTCTCAGGAACATCTTCAACTTTGACTGTGAATGGGCTTCTGCTAAGTGCAAACAGCATGTCAGTTGGATTTGGAAAGTTTGATGAAATTTCATCCTCAAGCATGTGCAAATGTTCTTTCATAGAAATAATCATCGTAATCCTTTTGCCTTGTTCAATGTCGTGTTACTCAAAGGAAGCAGATAAGATAGGCAACATGCACATTTTATTTTCAGCCAATTTTTTGCCAAAGCTGAAGTTTAATTTGGAATTTGCATTTGGTCCTTGCAGTGATAAATTTAACTCATTCAAGATGGCAAAGATGTCAACCAAGTAAGCTATTTTCTGTAGTTCACATTTATCACTGAAAAGTGCTTTGAACTGAAGTCTTGCTTTCTGACTATAAAACGTTTTGAGTTCATCATGAAGATCAAAAACATGTTTTAAAACATTTCCTCTTGACAGCCATCCACTTCAGTGTGAAATAGCAGAGCATTATTCGGCACACACAACTCATTGCACAGTTGTGAAAACAGTCAACTGTTTAATATGTGTTTTCTGATGGTCTTAGGTAACCCCAGTGAAAAGATCATTTGACACACACACCACCACCCCTCCCCCGAAGGGGTCATGACCCACAGGTTGAGAACCACTGTTGTAACGAAAACTCTCTACTGCGTTGCTTGCCCTGAATTCCACAGAGAGCTCTACTCATCTGACTTCCAGGACTTGAGCTAATGACTTTCCACTTGGTTTATGGACCTTGTGATTTGTTTGCCTTCCTATTTGACCTTCCATTCTTGTGTTCCTTAGCCCAGCAGCTATGTTATTAAAAGCCTCCATCCTGATATAGGACCTAACAATTTAAGACTCACCAGGCTGTACAACCAAATGAGCCTTTGAGGCAAATCTTTCTTTTGCTCTCTTTACACACACACACACACACACACAGAGAGAGAGAGAGAGAGAGAGAGAGAGAGAGAGAGAGAGATCAAGGTCAGCCAAAAGATTGCTGAAAAATTGAAAAAGCTTTTATTTTAGAAAATATGAATCATTCTCAATGTATTCTCCATCTAGGTCTGAACACTCATGAATTGTTTCCATTCATTGCAAGTGGTGCTTCCACCTCTTTATTGACGAATACTGCTCTCTTCAAAGCACACTGCATCAAAGTTGAATGAAGTCTTGGAATCCTTGAGAGACTCAAATTATGTTCTATTTAAATAATCTTTGAGTTTGGAAAACAAAAAGAAGTCCAAAATAACAGATGTATTATCATAATGGGGAAAAAATCCTAAAGAAAACTTTCCTGGCTTTTTCCTTACTTTTAAAAAACTTCTTTATTATATGCCCTTGTGTCTTTTGAGAAAAAAATATCAAGGTTTCCCATTTAGGGGGTAAAAATCCTAACTTTCTGAACTGACCATTATGCCTTGAGTTTAGCAAGCACAGCAGATAACCCCAAAATACTCCACTTTTTCTGAACCTTTTTTGAAGATACCATAATAAAACCAACTATTACAAGTATATAAGATAACTTGTCTGTAGCCATCCACTCATTGCAGAAATAAGTTGAAGCACATGATTGGAATAAACCAGTGCAGGTGGCAATGGAGCTCTAGCAACTATAGTTACTTACTACACTCTTACATAACATTCACTAGTACAGCTTTGCAAAAGAATCTAATCAAAACACCATTTTTTCTAATGTAATTCATGAATTGTTAATGGCCCATACAGTTAAATGCCTTTGCACAGTCACTAAACACAAGTAAACATCTTTTTAATATCCTCTGCTTTCAGTCAAGATCCATGTAAAATTAATACCATGTCCTTTTCTAAATCTATCTTTAATATCTAGCAGTCCCCCCTATTGTCATACTGCTGAAACAAAATTTTAATTATTTTCAGCAAAATTATACTTGCGTGTGCTATTTCTATATTTTGCTAGATTACTTTTCTTTGTATTAGGTGCAAATATGTATCTCTTTCAATCAGGTGGCCACATAACTGCGTTCCAGATTTCTTGGCATATATGCATAAGCACCACCAGGCCTATACCTGTTTATTGAAACATTTCTACAGGTATTCAATTTTTGGATCCTGATTTATTGTCTGTGCCTTAAATACTGCTTGAAATTCTCTATCAGTGTCATTGGTGCTTGATTGGATCGTGATCATTTGCTACAATACAATATGGTTAAATACTGACCAATTATTTTTGGCATATTGTTTCTTATTATTTCTTTTTACACCTTGTGTTGTTCAATAGTCTGTCCATAGACTTCTTCAATAATGCAAGTCAAGGGTTGACATTTTTCTTCACTTCTCAGATGCAGTCAATTAATATTGGGGAGAAGTTGTCTGGTACTATTTTCTGTTTTGACTCTTTAGACCTAGTTTTATTGAGGCTCTGGTGGCCCAGACCATATCCTATAGACTAATGTGACTTTATACATTTTTTTTATCTGTATATCAACAACTCATGCATTTCAGTTCGTAGCCAACCTACTTTTGTATAATCTCATTTTCTTAGCTTTTTTAAAAATGATTTATCATTTGCAAAATTAACGACTCTATGAACAGAATGACCGTATGGCCCTGGGAGATGAGGACATTCTTCTCTAACAGAAAATGACAATGATGTCTCTAAGGTGAACCAATGCAAATCACAGATATCTGACTGGATTTTGAGGTCACACGCAATTCTAGTACTAATCTGAAAGCAACTAGCCCTCATGACATGGTCCTGCTTGATATTTGCCCTCATGAAGAGATCGTTGATAATATGGATGCTAGAACAAACTGTAGAGAAGTACCTAT